>NC_141542.1:64160000-64316785 GCF_021556685.1 Rattus norvegicus | reverse complement strand
CTCCACCAAGCTGTCCTCTGCCCCACATGTGCCACAGCACATGTGCTACACACACACACACACATATCATGCACACACAGTAAATACGTTTTTCAAAACAGGTGGACAGCCCATGTTATGTGCTTAAATATGTACAATCTTCATTTACCAATTGATGTTTTGCCTTTTGCAACTAAGTCTTCCTGTGTAGGCCAAACTCTAACTCACAGTAGCCCCACCTCAACCATCAAGAATCGATTAGAAGTGGGTATCATCACACTGGCCCAATTCACTACTTTAAAAGTAATCATTAAACGTTTTACAAATAAAAATAAAAAGATGAGGCTAATGGTAAATAGCATTTCATTTAAATGCTAAGAAAAAAACAAGATTAATAGTGTTTGGTGCATAATTTGAAATGTTTCTGTTCTAAAGGTCATACTGAATCACTATAAAAACATTAAACTTTTCTTGTGCTTGAGGATGAACTGGCAGAAATGACCCCATTTATGTCTTACAAGTGAGAGCTGGACATATGTGGAGCTATCAGAAGAACAGACTTAGAAATTATGACCAATGAATCAGGCACTGCCAGGAGACCAGAATTCAAAAGAATATTGTAATGCTCAAGAATTTTGTAGCCTACCAGATGTGAAAATAGGAAAAAAGGAAGGAATTTTATTAAATTTATAACAAAACCAGCAATTATTTATCATTCTTTCTAAAGCCATGGTAAAAAAAAAAGACAGAAAAATATATGTAAGTAAACATAAAACTAGTTTAAAAAAATTAAAAACTTAAATTCTGATTCATATTTTCTGCACAAGAACCAAGTGATTGCTTTCTTCATTTTTGTAAGTCAGTCAGAGGAGAATCCAGGGATGATAGATCTAAAGATTTAGCCATCACACATTCTGAAATGAAAACATTAGCATAATGTCAGCTTCTGATCACTTAGGTGTCAGGAACGTTTGTTTTGTGAAGTGACTATGGAAATAGCTATCATCAAGGTCTTTGAGATTGATGTGTGTTTTCAATAATGGTGTCAGGATGCTGAGTCATCCTTTGTTAATTTGAAGCCCACTGGAGAATGTCATTCATGAGAATGCCCAGAGATAACAGCAAATGCATGCGCTTGGATTCCCAGAACCAACTTCGCACAGCTGGGTCAGAAGTGGGCTTTCATTAAATATTGGCTGTCGTATTTTCTCCCATCTACAAGAGACAGACACGGGCTCCTGCTCTCACTTGGTTGACAACCTGGTTGGTTTTCCTTTGAAGATTCAGAGCAGCATCAAAGCCGAAAACAAAATGGTCCTGTGCTAGAAATACTCTGCCATTTCAAAACTGAAATGTACGAACCACACACTAGGAAAGGCCTCCTTGTGTGACCACCACCTTTGTGGTCTACAAAGTGAGTTCAAGGCCAGCTGGGGAAAGTTAGTAAGCCTGTTTCAGAATAAAAAAGTAACATGAGTATTGGGACTATCACTCAGTGGTAGAGCCTCTGGGTTAAACTCTCAGTGTCACAAAAAGGAAAAAGATAGAAGCTCTTCCTGTCCCCTGACATGCTGTAAAGGAGGCGGTGTGGATGAACATCGCGTGCTATGCAAGCACTCTGAGCCAGGATTTGTGAGGCAGAGAACTCCTTTATTGCCACAGGAAGCAAGTGCACTCATCTCTTCAACAGTTTTAAGAATCACAAAAATGCAGAATTCACACAATAAAGAATAACACAGACTTAGGGAGAAATGGTCCCTTGGGTTATATTGGCTGTAATACTGAGGTAACCAATTGACCTTGTTCAGTGGAAATATCTTAAACAAAATTAAAAATAAAAACCCAACTAGTTATAACATCTAATTTATATTTACCAAATAAAAATATATATTATTTGCTTTAATGTATAGCAAGTTTAATACATTAGTGTTCACAAGATAAAAACTGTATTCTACTGAAAATTTGTGTGTGTGTGTGTGTGTGTGTGTGTGTGTGTGTGTGTGTACGCGTGCGCGCTCTACATGAGTGTGCGTGCACACTTCTTTATCTCTAAGCTTGGAAGTCAAAAAAGTATGCTACTTAAGGAGACTTAATTCTGGATTTAAAAATGCAGGTTCTAGGTCCAGGAGAAACAAATATTAGCTGGAAGACCACTGCATCTTTTAAAACTTGCGTGTTAAAATCTACAAACTTGAACTGTATGGCATAGTTTTTTTTTTTTTTAACAAAAAGGACCACAAAATTTCTCAAAATAGATTATGGAACACAGGAAACAGTTCATGAGAGTACAGGGGCACTAGCCAGCACTGTGGCTAAGATTAGAACTAAACACTCTATTTAAATGGTATTGCACTAGCTCTACACACAGTGGATAGTGAGACCACAGTAATCAACCTCACAGTAGCAACAGAGGCACGTGGTCCCTAAGATACTTCTTCAGTGGGCAAGAATCTATGGTCCAATAGAAACATTTAGGAAGGAAAAAGCCTTGTAATAGTAGAAACGCTGTTTACTGGTGTTTTTACTGTAAAACTCTTACAGATCAAATTGAAATGTGATTATCTATGAGACAGTGCTTAGAGCTTACGGTGCAGACATTTCATCGAACATCTGGCCAACAGATTTCAGTATAACAGATTAGGAACTCATATCTATGACAGCATGATCTAAAACAGAACTAAAAACACACACACGCCATGTCAATTCACCAACATCATCATCTTTATCACATTTAGGGTTAACTTACTATGCCTTAATTTGTTTAACACATTCTGAAATATCAATGTTTAAGTCAAGGCTTTACACAGTAACCCATTTATTTCAAGTCCTCTGTCCAACTTCTGTTACATCTTGAGCAGCTGTCATAAATGTAGCCGACCGCATCTTGGGAATGCTACTACCAATTTTTAATTTGTGCATTGATTAAACCAATGAAAGTGACATTATTTAGTTGACAGCTACCTATTTCCTATTGATCAACATCAATGTTATCAAGTAGCAAGCACATGGGTCTTCTCCTTGGTGTAAACTTTGTATTTATCTTCTTTCTCCAGTCACCTTGCAAATAACTACATTGCCCAGGCTTTCTTTCTAGGACTGTGAAAGTTCTGAATGCTGACAAGTAACATTTACGGTAAATACACTTAAAGTCGACAACAGAATTTCAAGTAAAATAAGTGGGATCCACGTCTATTAGACTGCAAGGTATCAACACCTAGATTTGCTTCTATAAATTACAGACACATTGTACATTCTTAAATAGTGAATGCCTACGGTATTGAGCCTTTCCACACAAGCAACTTACACAGGAAGGTAACCGGTCGGTGCCCGTTACTTTGCAGTGCTATCTCGGTTCCCTCTTCTGTGGCTGTTGCTTTGTCCTGGTGCCCACAGACGACTGTGTGAGTTCTTACGCTTTGGCTATGGTCTGGGAGCTGAATGAGGCAACACTGGTTATTAAGGCTTAATCTACGATGGAGCATATCCTCGGATCTGGTGTCATTTCCAGAGAGCAGGGGGAGAATCTCAGCTATCTTGAGTCTTCGGGCTCTGTTTTAATAACTTTCTTTTCCAAGGTGAATGCAGAGTGAGGATAGTCTTTTAGAATCCCAAGGCTCTCTGCGTAAAACAAAGCCAGAAAGAGTTTGGAATTTGAAAATCAGCGGACTGCAGACTCAAGTGATTAAACCCCAAGCTTCCTAGCGAACGTTAACTATTCATAATTATGAAGTTCCAGATGGAATTTTATTTGCAGAGTTAGAAGCATGGGTCCTGGCTGAACATGGTAGTGATGTATTTCCAGGACTCAGGGAGGCTAAGTCAGGAGGACTGCACTCTGCACCTGGGCTATGTGCCAGCCAGCCAGGGCCACACAGCAAGAGCCTGTTTCATGAAAAACAACAGAAACAGACAGACAGACAAATAAAAACAAAACTAACCCACTGCTTTATTTAGACCCAACTGCACCAACTGCTAGGTATAAACTAATTGGGATATGTGACACAGCTGGGCTTTGGGTCCTTACTTATAAAATGAGGAGAGTGTTAACATAGACTAGGATGTGCAGCAAGGGCACAATACACATGAGTGGACGGTATGAACTGAGAGACCTTTCTATATTTATTTTATTTTATGTGTGTTGGTGTTTTGCCTGCGTGAAGGTGTTAGAACCCCGGAGGTAGACTAACAGACAGTGGTGAGCTGCCATGTGGATGCTGGGAATTGAACCCAGGTCCTCTGGAAAAGGAGTCCATGCTCTTAATTACTGAGTCATCTCTCCAGCCTCCAGATAGACCTTTCCAAAAAATGCTTAGTTTACTGTGTTAAGTAATAGAATCAAACTGGCCATTTACATACAAATGTTAATAGCTAAAATATTTACCATTAAAATGAGACAGAAACACATTTTTGATTTTAAAAATAAACAATTTCTAAACGTTCCTCTAGTCATGGCATTCAAAATTGGGGTGAGTGGGAATAAAGGTTACTTCAAAAATAATGGTTCCATGGAGTTTTATGAATTGTTATTTCAACAATATATGCATTGTACTTTACATACATGCAAACATATGGACATTACAACACACAACACACAAACACCTACACACACACCCCTACACACACAAACACCTACACACACACCCCTACACACACACCCCTACACACACAAACACCTACACACACACCCCTACACACACACCCCTACACACACAAACACCTACACACACACACACACACACACACACACACACACACACACACCCCTTGAAAGGGCTGTACAAAGGGAACTAAGCTTGCTCTTAGCTTGACTATACACAGGCACCCTCTCTATTCAAAAAGGGATTTAACATTGCACTCAGGAGTAAGAAAAGGGCTCCGATACTTTCTTGCCAGTCATATAACTCACACACTCTTGTTTACAAAAACCCTGAGGTACCCACTTTACAGATGCATTTGGGAGAAGCAGGGGTTTCTTGGCCAAGTTACCAGGCTGCATGGAAACTGTGTTATATACTCATTTTTTTTTAAAGAAAGTATTTCTCAATGGACTGACAATGGGCCCTTATCCACCACAGCATCCAGAACACGGGGCATGTTCTGGAGTCACTGGCTAACACAAATAGAATTCCATGAAGTTTTTGTTCTGTGTGTGGGGTCTGGGGGAATACTTTTGGTTTCTTTATTATTCATTTTATATATGTAAGTACACTGCTGCTGCTGTTTGTGAGCCGCCATGTGGTTGCTGAGAACTGAACTCAGGACCTCTGAAAGAGCAGTTAGTGCTCCTAACCACTGAGCCATCTCTCCAGCCTTACCCCCCCACCCACTTTTTTTTTAAGACAAGTTGGGTGGGTGATGAGGTTGGGGGAGGATCTGGGGGAGGCTGGGGGAGGAGAGAAGTATGATCAAAGTATATTGTGTAAAACTCTCAAAGAAAAACCAAACTAAAATTAAACCATGAAAAAAGCCAAAACTCTTCCTTAGGAAGAGTTGTGTTCTATGCAAAATCCCAGCCTAACTAAGTCTCTGTGCAGCAGCGATACCAAGTGTCTCCATGGTGAGCAAATGTGACCAATGTAATTGCACTTTCTTTTATGTAAGGTTTTCAAAGCAATCTGGGTTTGTAGGGAGCATGTGAGTTTGTTTGTTAAGAACGTTAAAGAAGAGGTTGCCTTTTTATGTTGCTTAAGATACGAGAAGGATTTGCTACTAGTTTGGGTAATTTCATCCTCAACTCTTTGACAGTCAGTGTGAAACAGTGGCCAAGTGGCCAGGGTACAGAATGTCATTCAGGACATCAGCCGTTTTAGCAAATGCTCCTAAGAGCATGAACATTATGACGCAGACCCTCTGGATAAATGTCATAGTAGATCTTCAATAAACCATTGGCCGTAAAGACAAGTTCCTTCCGACTTAACGTACATACTCAGTGAACTGTCCAGTCTTGGCTTCCCCAGACTGACCAAGCGATCCCTAAAGTTACTTTTTTCTTCAAAGACTGAATGATAGCATACTCTCCTCCCTGGTGCTGGTACCCATTATCTAACGCTGTCTGATTCATTTCACTTGAGTACACGAATGTGCTGATCACTTGGGATACCATCAACCTTATCCTAAAATGCATCTGTGCAAAAAGTCAGGTCCTGGTACAAAAGGCTCTCTGAGCATGAGGACAGATGCATAGCATGCCTGCGACATACCACAGCACTGTCAGGAAAGGAAAGCCAGTCCAGCTCAGCATAACTAACTATTCAGCTTAAACTACAGGTTGAAATCCAGGGCTAGGCAAATTGTCTTAACCTTTACAACTCTTCCCTGACATCCCTTATAATGTTATAATTCTCAGAGAGGCTGTCTAATGTTTTGGCAATCAGTAATTTCCAAGGGAAACTGACAGGTAACACGGTTCAATGGGGGACAGAAGTGGGAGAATAAGAGCTAAGAGAACGTGATCAGGTTTTCTCTGGTCGCAGGCTACATTCTCACCTGATGAGTGGGACTTCACCTCGTTGGAGTAAAGTCTACTGAGCTCCCCATCCACCACAAAATGATGGGGCTGTCTGTTCTGCACACTAGGAATTCGGAGATTCAAAGGCCTTTCTCCTAATGAAAGAGAAAAAAGAAAAAGAAAAAAAGTAACATTTTAAATAGTCCCCATGTTTTTTTGTTGTTTGGTTTCTGTTTGATTTTGTAGATAAATATTGCCAAAAGACACCTATTTGAGAACTAGAAGAGTCAGGAGGCTCTGAAGCATTTATCATAGCCAGGAAATGACAGTTAAAATAGTAACTTAGGAGGAAAATGTTAAGTCATTAATGTTAGTACCTGGCGGATACAAACTGTTGGGGTATACTTAAGAGCTAACATGGACCAAACAAGAGATAGACATTTCTAGAAGCCCTCTAACACTGAGTTAATACAGCGCCTCTGTAAGAGATTTTCCTTAATAACCATATACTAAGGCATGCCATTAACTAACCACACATTTAATAGTAGAGAGGCAGAGAATGCTTTGGGCCAATTACAGCTTTTTTTTAACACAATCCATGAAAAAATAATTAGTACAAATACTGTAAAAATGCTTTATACATTATATCATACTATCTGTTGCAGCAAATTACTACCCCACAGCAAGTTATCCTAGTGTCGTGAATCAATCACCATCAAATCGTTCATGACTGTCTTTGCTTGTATGTTAATTCTTAGCCACTAAGAAGGGTCAGAGAAGCTAAAGAAGACCTCAGCTAAAATATTTCTGCCAAGCTAGAAAGGAAATCTTTGTTTTACTCTGGAGTTGTGATCAAAGTTGACATTTCATTTCACAGCTAGAGAACGCTTACTAACAAGGTATTCTTATTTGGATGGGAAAAAAAAACTTTGCAAAACACGTCAGGCAGTATTAACATCCACGGCATATAAAGGAGTGCAGAAATCAGTCACGAAAACCTCTAACCTTCCAATTAATAACTGAACTAGTGAAACGGCAAGGTAATTCTACAAGGAAAAAAATATACAAGCTCCCTGAATATCTAGAAAATGGCTCAATATCCTCGGCTATTGTGTAAATGCAAATTAAAATTAAAAATCCTGCTTCACCTCAGTTGGAGTAGCTAACATTGAGGAAGCAAATGCCAGAGAGAACACGGGGCAAGAAATTCCTACTCACTGCTGGTGACAGTGAATGCTGGTGTAGCCACCTTGGAAACCAGTATGGAGGGGTCACAAAAAACTAAAAACAACCTTCATGCCACCCAGCTCTACCACTGCATACATGCCTGTGGTGTTCTGGAAACCCTACCACAGAGACGTGCACACATCTGCTATCGCTGCACTCTTCAACAGCTGAGATATCATCAGGCCCAGATATCTAGCAGCAGAAAAGCAGATGAGAAACGTGAAGTACAGGTGCAGAGGGGAGTTTTATTCAGCCAGGGAAAAGTGAAATGATAATGCTCACGAGGAGGCAGACAGAACGGGAGTCATGTACTACGTTAAGTGAAGTAAGCCAAACCGAGAGACAAATTCCACTGTTTCTTTTATATGTTGAACCGAGATGCGTGCGTGCGTGCGTGTGTGTGTGTGTGTGTGTGTGTGTGTGTGTGTGTGTGTGTAATGAAACCAGAAAGGGGATGACAGGAAGAAGGGATTCTAGGGGAGGGTGAAGAGAGAAATATGAGAGGGGCTGCTATAGGGAGGAGGAACTGCATGAAATGCCTCACCAAAACCTGTTACTTTGAATGAACTTAAATCATTTTTTAAATGCACTCTTACTTGATAAAAGAAGTTAATAATACTAAGCACTTGCTAGAAACTAAATAATACATAAAATAAAAACAATATGAAACTGCTGTTTTCCTTCAATATACTATTTACTGATATTTGAAGCTGCAGGACCGATTTACAGGTTGACATATGCTATTTCTCTCTTATACTGTGCTTAAGTGAGGATGTCGCTTGCACTCTTTTGCCTTCTGGGCTTGGAGGCAAGTCTGGCATGTAGAGAACACTTCAAAAAGTCTCTTCAATGAGTAGATGACAATGACATGGCATTTTCTTCATATTAAAGACATGAGAAAAGTCAAAGAATTTTCAGAGTAGTAAAAACACTTAACGACTCAGCTTTCTAACACAGTCTTGTGTTAGACATATTGAGTTTTGAAGTTTAAAGAAAGATGATTTGATCATTCTGGAAAGGTGAAGGTGTGCCTCAGCGAGGGCCCTACGTTCAATCCCAGCACCACAGGGAAACAGGTGCTAGCAGCAAAGAAGCGTCTTTGATGGAATCTGTTCCTTTGGGGAAATGGGCTGTCTACTCACATCCCTATTCTGACCAACCCTCTACAAGACACATGTACAAACTCTAGTATAAGAATAATAAAATTTAGGGATTTTTAAAAATTAAAATACACTGGATGCAGGATGAATATTCTCCTTTGAAAAGAGACTAGTGTGAATGGATTTTCAGATATAATCCTTTCAAAGCATCAAGCTTTCAGCCTCATCCATTCTCCCCATTTGTCTTTGAAAGGCACGTGGCTCTGAAGATCAGTCACAGCAGAGACACACCTTGTCCATCGGAGCCATCAGAAGGAAGGCCGCCATCAGGGCTCTGCTCTCCAGAGCTCTGCCTGTAGAGCCCGGCCATGAGTCTCCTCTCCTGCTGCAGCCTCTCATAGCCGGCCTGGGCACACAGGAGCTCCATTTGCTTTGCCATCCCCTTCTCAGCCTGTGAGTACAGAAAGCAAAAGCACATGCAGTGACTACAGCATTCTAGATTTCTCAATGGCCTACGGTAAGACACCAGCAAATGCATTTAGTATTTATTAAAAAGCTAATACTTCCTTGTAGGTGACTGCCTCCATAAATATGAATAAATGTTTGTGTTATGTAAGAAGCCTTTTATTCAAAAGGTTTCTTTTCAGTCCCATAAAGAGAATTCTATGTAAACCCAAAGCCAATGTAACCTTCACTTGGTTTCCCAAGGTTCTGAGTCCTTTAAAGGATTTCCCCTTCTTTCTTAAAAAAAAAAAAAAAAAGGAAAAGAAAGTAAAGGAGGAGGAAAAAAGGAGCCCAAGAGCACCCACAACATCTGCTGTCAACTGCTTTGAGCACAGGGTGAAATCCTGGCATTTTATTTTAGGATTTGGCGCTACCCGGATTCTGCTGTGATGACAGCCTGCTTGGAGGAGAAAAGGTGTAAAATGCTTGTCTAGAAGAACAAGACAAACACACCTCCCACCAAAATTAAACAATGCAAATTATGCAGAGACACATCCCTGCCAGCGAGGATCTCTGCCGCTGTCCCAGAGTGAAGCAGCATTTGCCAAGCAAGCATAGATGGACGTGTTTAGAACACGAGGCTGGCGTGTGACATATGAAGTCACCTCTGCATATGTTTCGGAAGCTCCTTTCCTATGATGGCTCTAAATTACTTGCATGTGGTATTCAGAGCAGTGTATCTATGACATTTGCCAATGAAGTAATAGTCAAAATGCAGATATGATTCATTACCGTGTTATATAAAAGTACTATAAGAATGCCACTCTATAAAATTGGTTACAAAAGTCATGATTCACAATTTTAAAAATCAATAGGGGGAACACATAATGGATTAAAAAATAGGAGAAATGCCCTTACTACTTTTCTAAATAGGTATAAACCAGATCAAAGGTAGCAATGGCTTCGTTTCAACCAGTTAACTGAGGATATTTCGGTAGGCCATTGTGGGAGGGAAACACAGCCTTCACTCTCTTCTCCAGTAGCAAGGTTTGGCAACACCACATGGGCCTGCAAACAGGGCTGCAGTTCTGTCTAAAAGGGGCATTCACACAAGGACTTTGAGAATGGACATTTCTGAGCACATACATAGTTAAAAATTTACTAAGATTTTGGGGTAGGAAGATGGCTATTGCGGCACCCAGTACTGGCTGCATAAGCCTAGAAACTGAGTTCAAACCCCGGCGCCCACAGGAAGAGCAGTGGGGAGGCAGATCCGGGTGGGTCCCTGGGGCTCTGCAGCCAGCTAGCACAACAAATAAGAACAAGTCCAATGAGAGCCCTGTCTTACAAAATCAAGGTGGACGGAGGCTGAGAAACGACACCCAAGGCTTCCGTCTGGCCTCTATAAACAGGTGTACCCACACAAGCATGCACCCCCTCACATATACACAGAAATCAATACAATCATCCCAAACCACACACAACAACAACTCTTCGGTAATGCTTTAAATGGGGTGAGAGTGGCAATGCTGACAATATGTTATTGAGATCTTGTGCTATTTTACCTAAGAGTTGTACCAAAATGGCTATTTTCCCAGATACTCAAAGAACGTGTCACTTCCTACAGAATTACAGAGAATAAGTAACGTCTTATCAGATTCTGTTCATGAACCAAATGAAACCAAGATGTTCCTCCAATCATACAGATAAAGCTGAGGAGCAGAAGACATTCAACAACAACCAGAAACAAACTCAATAGTCACAAACCTCATGCGGAAGCTAGCTGAAGCTCCCACCTACCCCCAACCTACAGCTACAACAACGGTCCACTGCAGGTGCATTACCTGTGAACTGAGACCTGCAAGCTCTTCACTTTTGGCTCTGGCCTGCTGGAAGAGTGTTGGCACAGATTCCTGGAAGTCCGGAAATCCATCCTGTGGGGCAGATCATAAGGACTGGATGTTCAGACTTTTTACCACACAAAGCAAAAACAACACTCTGCCCTGAGTATTAAATGATCTGAGATCTTAATGTAGAATATTGCATTTCAATCTTTTAAGTCACCAAGAGTCCCAACTAGCACCCGCCCCCACACACACATGCTCACTCCACCCCCATGCTCACCTGCTCACCCACTCAACTAGCTCACATGCTCACATGTTCTCACGTTTACCCGCTCCCAGATTCACCTACTTACCCCCTCGCACGCTCACCCCTTCCCGTGCTCACCTTCTCACACTAGACACTCGGAGACATTTCCTACTTCTAGTTTTATGAAAAGCACTGAAGTATTTCCATGAAAATAGCATTTTTCTATAGTTTTGACTATCTAGTACAAAAAACGTCAAGAGGCAGGAAGCCACCCTTGCTGTCTTCTAACACTGTAGCAGTGGTCCTCAACTTTCCTAATGATGCCACCCTTCAACACCTCATGTTGTGGTGACCCCCAACCATACAATTACATTGTTGATACTTCACAACTGTAATTTTGCTACAGTTATAAATCTTAGAAAGTATGTGACATGCAGGATATCTGATATGTGACCCCTGTGGAAGGGTCATTTTACTCCCAAAGGGTTCCTGACCTACAGGTTAAGAACCAGTGGTTAAAGGCCTCGCTTGGATGGTTTATGTGCTTCATCCAGTGTGACTTTCCCTGCTGGGACTGGGAACTGCTGGACTTTTAAAAATATTTTTTGTTAATTATTTTTGCTTTGACATATAAAAATTAATATATTACAGTCTCCCACTGTGGTCTTTATATGCCATGCTTTCAAATATTTAATCTACCAAATCAATACATGAGCTTGTGTCTTACCCTCTGGTTTATATTTGACAGCTGCATAAGCTTGTGTAGTATGATTTGTACCATGATTTTGTAATGTCCAAAAGGGAGTTTGTTTTAGAAATTCAGTAAATAGCCACATTGCCACAGTTTTTATTGTTTGTTTGTAATCTATCTGGTAAAGACCTAAAGTAAAAGAAAACAATTAAATTGCCACCTAACTTGAATCTCCCAGTCCTGTCCTTGAGTCCCCATTGACAGGATGAACCTACATTAACCTAAAGTACCTGTCTTCCTGAGCTAGTCTCTGTGGGGAGAAGGGCCGTGACAGCTGCACAGTGATAACAGTAACATAGGATTCCTGTGGAATACTATCATACTTATGGAGTATGGCACTTATGGAGAGGGTTTGGAGGGCATTCTATGCCAGGGCAACCTGTCTGCTACATCAGTTCATGTCATGTGCATCTGGGGAAACCCACCCACCATTAATTTTAAGTTCCTTTTTAGCTGCCTGTTTGCTGTTATATATACAGCTATGGGCAACTATGATGGCTTTAGTAAGGAAGCCTTAAGGAAGGCCATTCGGGTCTCCTTACAGAAACACTCATTACCAATGCAGCTTTCCCTTTGTAAGATCAGCTATATGCTTCTAACACAGGGTTATCAATTAAAGAACAAAACTATTACAGTAACTTAGGAGAAAAAGATGTGGTGATTAATAAAATGTTTTATTTCATTAGAGATTATAAAATATTGTCTTGAAACTGTCTCCCATTATTGTCTTTACGTGCCATGCTTTCAAATATTTAATCTACCAAATCAAGTTCCTAAATAACATCTAATTTTTATTTTATTTTAATTTTTTTATTTTATTTTATTTTTAATTAAAAATTTTACAGTGTTGAGATGGTCTCATCTTACAGCCCAGGTTGTAGCTCAGGTTGGCCTTGAACTCCTAGCCTTTCTGCCTTGGCTCCAAGGGCTGGGATTAAAGGCACTGCAACTACAATGAGCTAATTATCTGTTGTTTGAGGTCAGACATGAAACACATGATTGGCAGTAAAAAGTGAGTAACTTTGACACTGTGAGACAGCTTCATGTTGGATATGAAGATATCCAACTGTACTTTCTGAGTATTGAAGGTTCTTGCCTTTCTAGCTCCTACACTGCTGTATGGAATATATACACTGACCCAGTAGGTAAGCTAGAGTCAACTCATAAAAGAGCATGAAAATAAACCATTCTCTTGGTTATTCCATTTTTCTTCTAAGATTTTCTTTTACTCCTACAATTCCAGTCTCCATTGGAGCAAACCTTCCTTTAAGCTCAAAGTAGACTTGGATCAAGCATCAAGGAGATTGCCCAGCAACAGCCCTGCTAGCATTCAGAAGCCCAAACTGTACTGGTTCCCATTTCAAAGGCATTTTCTACCTAACCCTCACAAACAATGCTCGTTTCCCCTGTTCTACAGCAACAGACATCAGCTCCAAGCCTAAGCTCGGTGCATTCTGCCCTAATGTGAGGGTATTTCTGACACTTGACTATAAAAATAGCTATTTTTCATGAGAACTGACTAGAACTTTGTAATTTATATTGGGTTTGAAGTTTTGCTATTGCTAATCCTGGGATGTGGAACATAATCATTTTGCCTCTGAGTATATATTGTCCCATTTGTAAGAGGGACACTATAGCAGCCTGGAGGCTAATTTACACAGTCATTTTTAGGGAAACAGAAAAGTGCAAAATAAATACTTTGCGCCTCAGTACTTGGCACATATGAATTACCCACACAAAATGCTTCTTCCATTTAGAATGGTCTGCCCCAAAGCCACCAGGTTAATTAACATAAAACATCCCAGTATAGGTGACTTACCCATTCCTTTGTTATGTAGAGGAAAAGAACGTGTTTTAGGTATAGTATAACTCCCCACGGATGAGTGGGGCGCCATATACTTAAAACTCTAACCAGCAAGAAAATGTTGGGTATACCGATAGGGGAATATTTTGCTGAAAAGTACAATGGAAATCTAGAAGCACTTGGGGATACAGCAGCAGCTAGGGAAGGCATGGTGCCACACCTTGGCGAGCAGTCCACAGAGGCCATTGATCAGAGACCCAGAACACTGGAGAGAGGGACAGAGGGGGAGGGGGCGGGAGGGGGAGAGAGAGAGAGAGAGAGAGAGAGAGAGAGAGAGAGAGAGAGAAAGGGAGAGGGAAGGAGGGAGGGAATAAAGCTGAAAGGAAGGAGTTCTTCAGAAAGACGGTGGCTTAGATAAATGCCTGAGGGTAAGCAATGGGCTGCACATAGCTTATCACAGTTACACTTAGGAGTACCTTAAGGAAGGGTCCAGTGAAGCTAGACAGGCACTGCCAGATTCTGTGGAGCCTTATACACAATGCTATGAAATCTAAATCTTATCTTAAACAAAGTAAATATCCCCTTTATTTAAATGGTAAAAAGAAGCCATTGATGCTCTCGGAGAACACTGCCAGGCCATATTTTAGAAAGGCTACACTAGACACAGCTGATACTTGGTCAATGTCTGTGGTGAAGATGGATGACAGTGGCCTAGAAGGACATTGGGGATACTCACTACAATAAAGGCTACAGGGCCAGGCATAGATTACAAGGGGACATAGAAAATGGATTGATGCAGGCAGAGACATCTTTTTCTAAGGGCTGCCATGACTTCCCTGTATAAAATGAAGTCAGGGCTGGAGACTTACAACAGCCATCAGCTCAACCGTATGTTGTGGGTGGAGCTGCTGACGGGAGCCCCAGATGCCGCAGTATCTTGAATGCTGTTTGAAGAGGCTTGTGAAGGAGGAAAAAGCTAGCCAGTTTTCTTGTGTTACGACCAGATGTGTGGTCTCAGTAAGTCAGCCGCATCGTCTACAGCATTCTCAATTTTTCCATGGAGATTGTATCACCTGCTTCGCCTGCCCAGGGGAGGGTTGTGCCTATTAAATGAACTACGCAGATGGCAAATCTTGTCATGAGTGCCTTCATGGTCAGGACTATTCAGCCATGAGAATACTGCAAAGCTGGGGAGCGAAACTTCGACTCTGGACAGAAAAGCATTCTGGAAAATGGGGGGTTAGTACTTCATTGTTTGTGATAAGAAACAGGGTGTCTGGCATATTCAACAGAGAATCAACAGGGAGAACATCTCCAAGATACTCGTATATTGGTAGAGGAATAGCTTGGTAGTTGCTATATTTGGTACAGAGCTTATTTGGGGGCTCTGGAGCCCTCTTTCAGGGCACCCGCTGTATCATGCTATGAGCGGTTTCTCTCCATGCCACATGCTGCCATTAATCACAGTGTTCCCTTGGTGATGAGACTCTGGTCTCAGCAATGAGAAAATAAGATACATGTTTGGAAGCTGTTTGTGACCTAATCAGTCTCACTGCTTCGGTCTCCCCTCTTTCCACCGAGCCCCAGAAAGCTGCCTTGCTGTTTTGGAGTGCTGGGTGATGGCAGATGTTCTTAACCCCATGTGTGCATTTCCCCCTTTTTCTATTCACGCTTTCTGTATGAATAGCAGATTGTACTGTTTCTGCTTTTCTGATCCAGAGAGAAGAGCCTGCTTCAGACTCCACCGGCTTTCCTTTCTCGAGCTTAGTCACAGTGTAGGTGGATATTCTGACCCTGCCTCTCACTCCCCACTGCCCCAGAGCAGCTGGTTGGCAGATGTTTCCTCTTTCTTGTTCAGACCCAGTTCTCAAGACTTTCTGGTCTGTTAACAAATTCAATTCATCCGTCCAGCTGCGTACTCTCCAGTCCACAGGGACAGAGTCGTCACCCCTCCTGTCTGTCCTGCACTCCACTCCACAGGGACAGAGTTGTCACCCCTCATGTCTGTCCTGCCCTCTCCAGTCCACAGGGACAGAGTCGTCACCCCTCCTGTCTGTCCTCTTCCTAGCCGTTCTGGCAAATGAAGAAAAGTAGCATGAAAGCGGACACAGTACACAGTCCATCCACGCAGTCAGTGGTCTTCAGCAGTCTCTCTAAGAAGCTCCTTATGACACTACCATTACTGGAGATAATGACAGTTTGTTCTTAAACCAAAAACAAAGGTTACCAGCTGACTCTCCTTTTAACCAGTAATAAGACATCCAGGAATTCTGGCTCGTAACTCCTCAGCTCATGCTGGCCAGTCAAGCCATCCTGACCTTGTCATAGGAGAGTATAAATAAGTCAGACTACCTTCTGTGGATATCTTTCCAATGTACTCTTTATACTCACTCTGAACAGAAAGCTCTCTTTCATAGTAATATATTTTATAGTCTCCACTATTAAATTTTCTACTCAAATCTTACAGTTTTTACCAGGCAGTCATCCTTAGATTAGAAAACAGTAACTGTCCTTGCCTTCATGAGAGACCGCCAGTCCTACACACACTTTTTCCTTCATAACCACAGAGCGGAAAGAAGATTCTAAGTCCGACAGAACTGGTGTGTGCAGGAGGTGTTTTGCGAATACTCATTTCACCCAGAAAGGTACTGTCTGGAGCTCAGATGTAAGACACGAGCTGGAAACCCTGGTTCTTGCACTGGATAGCAACATGGCAACTCTGGGTCTTCCATGTCTGTGAAATGGACGTCATAAAGCATACACAAGAAGGTCTGTGAGGACAGGCACATAATAGCATGATTTACAAAATCATCCTCATTATGATTGTCCCACAGCTGCATGCTTTAGGGTCCCTAGGTAAAAATAAGAATAAAACCACGCAGTTCACTCTTGGTTTAGCTAGAGGTGGGTTTTCTGCAGTTGTTCAACCCTGCAGAAGTGTTACCAAGCCTGACTCACTGTTGCACGGGGCTTGGAGAGGGGCTTTCCCCGGACCTGTCCACTTTTATGTGCTTTCGCTAAGGCTCACTCAAGCAGGAAGGGTCTCTGTGATTATCTTATTTACTTTAGAAATTGAAGAAATAATGTTCAAAATCTCTACATATTTCACCATCTAACATGATTTAAGAACAAAAGACATATTTTTACACAGTCTGGTTGACTTGTTACAGCCATCATGATGGGAGAACAGTGTTGTCTCAGGGGAGATAGTGAGGTGAGTTCTTCATTTACTGCACCCAACCCCTACGGTGTGGATCTGAGAGACGTGCCTTCAGCCACAGGAAGAGATCAGACCGCCCTTGGACATGGCACTGCCTTACTAGTACATCCTAAGGCACTGACAACAGCACACAAAATTGTTTCCTTCCCTACTGGACTGGATATGACATTGTGTTGTTCTCTGCAAATGTGTTAATCATGGAAACAGGTGAGCAACTTGGTCTGTGTGCTTACTGGCAGTTGGAGCAAATTTTGGAGCAAGGGAGAGAAGTAGTCCTTGAATTAATTTCGGCCCAGGCAATTGGAAATCTGTCCTACATCTGTCTTTATGTTACTATCTTCAAATAAGGAATAAGCTGAGAAGCACAAAAACGTTTATTAAAGTGAGAGTAAAAATAGGCTCACAGAGTTCTAAAGTCTTTCTGATTCCAGGTTTCCTTGTGAGGTTCTTGGTGTCGGGAATATTGCTAAACAAATACTGCTTTTCTAAACCCGATTGGTATTTTTGTTCCATCTGTCTCTCCTGAATGTCACCCTAAATAACCCCTGGCATTCCTACCTTTAAAACCCAGCTCAACTGAAACTTTCCAGGGGAGGCCCTACTCACCCCTCGCACACTCTGATGCCACAGCTGCCTCATGGAAGGCACTAATCTTGGTGACAAGTGTTACAGGGAGCAGACCTCATGAGAGCCAACACCACCCACCCCAGCATCAGCTTCTGCAAGCACGTGGACAGCCCCAACACCCAAACATACTCAGAACACAGAACAGAACCTGGCAAGGACAATGCTAGACTTACAGACTGGGACTCTGAGTGACATGGATTATGCACAGAGAACACTTTGAAGAGAATGGTAGCGAAGCCTGAGTACTTTTACAAAACTAACCAAACCCAAAACTGTAAGGAAAACGATAGAACATGATTTAGTGTTCAAGGTAAGGATTGTGTTTATTTCTAGGAACAAGTTAGGAGTCCAGTATATGCATGGGACACTTGAGAGAGTCTGTCGCTAGCCTTGTTAGGAAGGGCTAAGATTTTTACAGGGAAAGGCAACTGCGGTTGTTTTAATTCTAAATCGAAACCATTCACCTATTCAAGTGGCTTCATGACCCTAATAAAATGAGCCAACCATTCTGAACGACTTCTCTTCAGGATATATGTCAAGGGATTGAAATTTCACAGGTAAGATAATGACCCGACAGTCTCTCCAGTTTCTAATGATAAACTCAAATCGCTACAGAAAGAAGTTGCTTAAGTTTCAGCTCAGGGCCATTGAGAGGTTCAAGAAAAGATTCGTGCAACCAAAAAGCAATAAAGGCAGCTCCAGAGGTAGCCATGACCACATTTCAGTATAAAACCGTAGGGCGGACATTAAGAGCAGACCAAGTCATGACTCACTGTATGGGAGGAGACACATAGGTAAGAGCCCTATTCTTCTCTAGCAGGGCAGACCATTTCTAAATTAAACACAAACATTAAAGAATTCATAATCATAAGTGCTATGAAGCAAGCTGGACAACAGCCAGAGTGTGATTTGGGGTACATAAGCCCCCCTCCAAGCCATGGCCGCCTTGGCTGGAATACGGTGGTGGATGCTGAGAACACTGAACTCATCAATCCCAGCCATGGGCTGCTATTAGTCTGTGCAGGTGAACTAGTCGGAACAGAAATGTTAAAGAGCACAGACCAGAAGCAAGCCAGAGCCAGACTGTGAGGGTCCCAGACACCTCCCATGTTAGGTTTCCTCATAGGTATGGAAAGCCACTGGGGTTAAAGCGAGAAAAATGTATGTTTTACAAGATAATTCTGGCTTAGTACAATGAAGGGTTCTGCCATACAGACATTAAGAAAGGATAGCGTGGTGATAGATAGCTGGGGTGGTCAGCTATAGCTGACCTGCTAGAACCTGACATTAAATAATGGGGTAGACCAGAGAGTCCATGTCTATATCCACACTTGAGAGGGAAGGATGAGAGGGGGGACTGCGATTGTAACTTTCACTCTGCCGTAAGCTAGACTTAGACATGCAACCCAACTGAGAAGGAGTAGTTCTGAAGCTATCTGTACCTCAAGAACCCTAAGAGATGCATGTTTTCTTGTTCTGTTTGCATCTTACCACTCCCAAGTTAAAATGATAATAATAGTTTCAACCAGAGTCCCTTGGGAAAGGTTGTAATACAATAATGTTTCCAGGATTGTAGCTACTGAGCTGTTGGTTCCTGAGAATAACACAGAAAAAGTCAACTCCTGAGGGACCTGATGGCTAATAACCAGAGAGGAAAGAGCTGTTCAACCAATGAGGATTTTCCAGTCTAGAAGACGCTAACTTGCAAATTAATAAATTAATTTGTAAATCAATATACTAAGTATCAGTGTAGTCAACACAGTTTCCTTTTAAGATTCTTCTGGGGGAAGAGACCAGAGGAATGGTTCAGTGTTGAAGTGCATTGGCTGTTCTTCCAGAGGACATGGGTTCAATTCCTAGTATTGACAAAGTAGCTCATGACCAGGTACATCCCCAGCTATAGGGATCCAACACCCTCTTCTGGTCCACAGGGCACTGCACTCATGTGGCACAGGACATAAACACAGGCAAAGCACCAATACACATAAAATAAAAATAAGAAAATCTCAAAAACATGTAAAAAATCTCCTTGGTTTACTCACTGAGATGACTACAAGTATTTCAGAATAACAAATTCTGTATTTCTTTTAAGATGTAAATTTTCTTTTTTACTGAATTATAGGGCCATTTTTTTGTGCCTGAACTAGGAAATTTTAACATTATTTTGATGATCTCATTATAAATAAAGCAAAACTTATTAGCATACCAATATAATTCATGTATCCATACCTCCATTTTAATTCTCTTTGGAGACAATTCATCTCTTTCACCACATTTTAACCTAAAGGGAAGGGAGAAAGAAAAAGCTTGAGAATATAGGCAATGTTATTACTGAATTATTTCAGTCTGTAACATTCCCTCAGAATATGTGATTCTAAAAACATAGAAAAATGACATCAGTAACCATTTACAAAATGGAAAAGACTGTCCTGTCATTTCCAAGCTAATATTAAGGGATACTTACACACCATTATATGCTGTAAAAAGCCTCCGGCCTGAGAACTTGGCCAGAGGCTACCTCACGACAATCTAACGACAACAAACCATCAAGGAATGTCTCCTTAGAGGTCAGTAGGAACCATTTAAAACATAATGATAAAAATGGTCATTTGAAATTCAGACTGCATGAAATAAGACAGTTGTGCCCGTCTCCCAATACCACAGACATCCTTACCTGACCTGGATGTCTTCCTTCTGGAAACTATCAACAGAATTACTAACATACATATGGCATGGCACCATCAGTGCTAGGGGATCCCATTCTTTGAGGCACCACCTTGATATATGTGTGTGTGTGTGTACATATATATGTATAGTTATATATGTGTGTCTATATATGCACATACATATGTATATGTTCTTTCCAACTAAGCTATAAGAAGTCAATCTAACTTATATATCACTATAAAGACACTAAAATATGAAAAGTGTATCTTGGAATAGGCAAAATGCAATTTTATTTAATGTGGTATTATTTCTAATAACAGAAGACTATAAACAAGAATCCATAACTAACAAAGGAAGCATTTTTCTACAGCCATCACCAGGTCTGGCTGTTAATGGGTGTATCACTCTGTCTGAAGGGCTGAGAGATCCTGTCAACATGAACAGGTCTACATCATAGAATGTCTACACCATGGCAAGAACTCTACAGGCCTGGAGACTATAACTTTCAAAAGAGGAGGTATAAGAGGATTAAGCAAAAAACCAGAAATTGCTGTTAAGATCAAGAAGCTCCACTGGGTACTGTGGACAAATTATATACAGTTGATTAATTTCAAAGCCCAGATTTTGGGATGTCTTCAGTAAGAATGCATAATAAATGTTTGAGCAGCTAAATTTAGCAACTGATTTCAACATCATACAGTGCATCATCTATTTAAATAGCAAATGGTGCCCATTGATACAAACATTTTTTTTAAAGTTCCAGTTTAAAATAATTTAATTAAAAGGATATCTTTGAAACAATGTTTTGAAAGGTCTAAATGAGTTGTAATCTTACTTTCTCAGAAACATTTATAGTCTATCTATGAGCCATGTTCCAAACTGCCTCTACCCACAGTGCAAATGCCCGGCGCCCACCTTACCTGGTGGTCCTGTAAGTGTATTTGTAGGTAACTTCTCGAGAAACCTGCCTGGCCAGGGCGAAAAGCTCATCTCTTCTCGTCAGCAGGGCATTGTCCTTCACACACAGCTGAGCAGCTGCCTCGTTAACCGTGAGCTCAACACACAAAAGAAAGTTTTCAGAAGTGTAAGGATCTCTTCTTCATTAGATAACAGAAAGGCTTGCATCTTTACAGAAAGAAATAATGCCTAAACTCCCCCTCTCTGCTCATGCCAGCCTTCAGAAGGGACAGCTGACTTCCGGTCTTCTAGAGACCAAACAATCTGGAAAAAAAATACCGTACTTTTATTACCTGTAGTTGTTTATTCTGTATTTTTGACTAGGCAGGGGACTTTATGAATGACAGATATTCTTCATCTCATTTCTCTTATAAAAAAAACAAAATTGATTTATGAAATGGTAACAATCCTTCTTTAGCCAACCCTGAATATACACAGCCTGGCAGTGTTTCTCATGTGCACTGACACAAAGTTCCTTAATCAGATCACTTAAACAGCAAAGTTGTGACAAGTCAGACTGGCACTGGAAAAGCTACTTCTTAGACTTTTTATATTTGTTTAATTCAATACTTCTTGTTAATATGCCCGTATGTTCCCCATAGCTGTGTCAAGGAGATGCAGGGGACTGCTGGCAGATAAGATACACTTTTATTAAGTAAGAAATGTCCTTAGTCAGTGTGGGTCATGGTGGGAAGAAGGGCTTGGTGTTAACAGACCTGGGACTAGTTCTGTTCAACTGCTCATGGCTATGTGACTCTGGACACACAGAGATGTCCCTAAGTCTTGCTCTGTACCACTCCAAAGCTGTCACAGTAAGAAATGGAGAAATACCTGGTATGAAGCTGCTGCTGTGTTCAGCTCTTTTTTATTTTATCAAAAAGTTTAGTCATCCACCTTTCCTCTCTACCCAGGCACCTCACCTTTACTGCTAATAACTTCTTATTTCTCTACACTAAGAGCTGTCAACCCTTTTGTTCACCTATATAATTCTGAATATTTTATTTTTACCATGTTTTTTGACAGAAACTTGGCTTATTTACATGAGTACCTGATACAGGGTCAATGCACAATAAATACTGTTGACTGATAATTTTAAAATCCTTTATAATAATATTTGTCATACATGTAAAACATTATTTCAGTTACGAGCAATATATAATTTAAGCCAACTTCACCTACATAACCCCAGTTCTAGTACTATAAGCAGAAGAGAAAAGGACATTCGTAAATGTACATCTTTGCCTGCATATCTAATTATGTGTCATAAGCACTAACAAATGGATTGCTAGATCATAGAACACACTAAATTTTAATAAGATTTTTAAATATTAGTTTTTATTTATATATGTTTGTCCTGATGTATGTTACATGTATGCAGATACTCAGAGGTCAGAAAAGGGTATAAGGTCCCCTAAAGTTGTCTTCACAGGCACTGAATGCTGCCTGATATAGATGCTGGGAACTAAACTCGAGTGCTCTACAAGAGTAGCAAGACAGTTTCAAGCACTAAGCCATATCACCAGCACTCACTAACTTTTTATGTCCTACCACGATTTCCCTTTAGAGAAACTACTCCAGTACCATAAACACACCTAGGAAGATCATTCCTAGAATCATTTCCAGTGTTGCTTTCTATCTTTTAAAAAGTTTTACCTACTTCGTATATATCCAGATGGCTTTTGATTTGTTATACATCTATTTGATCAGAGAATAAGATGAACTGTGACGGTTAATCTCAATTGTCAATGAGATGAGATCTGGGGAACAGGCCTTGAGGCATGCCTGCAAGGGATTATCTTGACTGGGCTAGTTGGAGTTGAGAGGAAAATTCAACTGTGGGTGGCACCATTCCCCAAGCTGAGATGAGGATGCACGTAAAGGAGAAAGTGAACTGGCCCTAAGCATTCACTGCTCTGTTCTACCTGACTATAAACACAATGTGACCAGATGCTTCAAGTCCTGCTGACTTGGCTTCCCACCATGGTGAACTATGAGCCCAAATAAACTCTTCCTTCATTAAAGTTGCTTTTATCAGGACATTTTAAGGACAGAAAAATTAAGACTTAACCCAAACCAAAACCAACCAAACCAAAAACAACAACAACAACAAAAGGCTGACTAAAACAGAGATTCGATGGCAGGGACATTACCAGAAATGCTTGATGAGTCAGAAAAAGAGTAAAAGATGGCGGTGCTCAAAGAGCAAGTAAGTTAAGGATGGAGTGCCCAAACTAGTCACAGTGTCACAAGGCTGGGAAGTGTGTGAAAGGACCAAGAGACATGGTTCAGTGCTCCCCAGAGGGAGGAGCCCTAAGTCACTACCATCCACAAAACTCCAAGCACAAGCTTTAGAAACTTGCCCTTTACCAGAGGCATCAAGGAGCATTACCTATCCTGAACTTCAGAGCTATGTGGAAACGAGCAAAAGACAAATCCTCCATCCTCACATAGACCTCAAGCCCTAATTCACTCACACTAAATGGGCTGAGACATTACTGTTGGTTGTGTCTTCTGTTAAATTGTAGAAATAAATCCAGATAAGTAGTATCAGAAGCCATTTCCTTCCAAGAACTTCTAAACCTTTTAAGACATGTGAGCTCAGTCAAAGAAATTAAACATGAGAAACAAGGCCAATGAGATGGTCCAGTGGGCAAAGGAGCTTGCCACCAAGCTTTCTTACCTAAGTTCATTCTCCAGGACCAGCATGGTAGAGAGAACCAACCATGTAATCCAACAAGAATTAGAAAAAAAACAAAAAAACAAAAACCAGGGGTAGGGAAGATTCACTCATGTTTAGAAGCAAACAAAATTCTAAATAACTCACGAGACAGTAATTATAAAATAAAACATAAAATACTGAGCTTTTAAGAATAACAATGAACCCATGAACAGTGAAAACTCAAGAGCTACAACTGCTTGAATCAGAAATATAAGAACAATGGAATACTAATGAATCCAACACCCAATTTAATTTAGAAGAGACCACAGACACAATATTGTAGCTTAAAGACAACCCCAGACACAACACTGTAGCTTAACAACAACCACAGACACAACATTGTAGCTTAATGGCAACCACAGACACTACATACAAAGGCAAGAATGTTTCAATAGTTTATTCACAAAATACAGGAGGCAGTTCTGGTGGATTGAAGAGGAACAGCCCCCATAGACTTTTGTTTGAATGCTTGGCCCGTAGGGAGTGACACTATCAGGAGATGTGGCCTTATTGGAGTAGCTGTGACCTAACTGGAGGAAGTGTGTCACTGTTGGGTTGGGCTTTGAGGTTTCATATGCTAAGCCTAATGTAGCACACGGTCCCCTTCTGCAGCCGGCAGATCGAAATGTAGACCTCTCTGCTCCTCTCTAGCACTTTGTCTGCCTGCATGCTGCCAGTGGACTAAAAATTCAATGTCCTCTATAAGAGTTGTTGTGGTATTAGTGTCTCTTCACAGCAACAGAAACTCTAACTAAGACAGAAGACCAGACCGGGCCCACTGACCCTTGTCTATGGTTCTCAAAGAAAACCTGTTCACGAATTTTGGAGCAAATGTAATGGGTGGATAAAAGACCAAATAGACTATGTTAGGTCATAAAAATTATAAATAACCATGCTAGTGTTTGAAGATGAATGAAATCAATGTGTTTAGAAAAATGTAAACTTCCTATGTGATTCAAGAAGAAACAGACCACCTTAAAAGTCCTACGATTATTTTTAAAAGTCATCTTAGGAAAACTTGGCACTCCTTAAGGTGCTAAGAACCGTCAGGCTGACAGCACGAGAGTGAAAATTTTGTCACCTATACAGAATGTGTTCTCGTGTGAGTGTCCCAGATGCAGTTCCTTCTCTCAAGACTGGAACTTCTGGGATCTTCTGAAACATCTCAACTTTGACCTCTCACCTCTGCACTGGCAGCTGACGTCCTACCCAGCGGACCTCTCACCTCTGATCTAACAGCTGATCTCTCATCTTGCTGACCTCCCACCCAGCTGACCTCTCACATTTGGCATCACTGTTTCATGATCCTGAGGATTTTATCTTGTTAATTTCTTAGCAGCCATATTCCCACCGAGTTTCAGTGGAATTATCATTTACTTGCTGACTACTCTCCTTCTCCATCTTGAAGCTCTAGAGTCCTTTCACCAGAAGATGCTATCTGCAACAAACAGCACGCAGTAGACGTTACTTATGCACTTCTGTTTCTGCGCCCTTTCTGCTTACGTCCACATTCTCTACTACCTTGCTGTTTCCAATTTTCAGTTTACTTCTCATCATCCGTTGACTTGAGATCCAAAGCACACTGCCTGCCTACCTTCCCATCTCTTGTCTCCAACTGTGCCTCTGGAAACATGTAATGTTTTACCTGCTGAAATTCCTAGTACCACATCTGCAGCTGTCCCATGCCCCTTAGCGCTGGTCCCATACCAAGAGTATGTATGGTTTAAGTTTTGTCATCGCACAGGGGTATATGTGTGTATGTGTACATCAATTATCTATTCTTAACTTCAAAAGTAAAAGTGAAGGACGATGTTCTATTATATAATTCTTTACCGTACAGAATACAATGCTTTTGGGGACAAATACAAAAGTGTTTACAAGAAAAAAATCCAAGTCTGTAGACTTGGCTAGAATTGATTTCCCCTCCCCCCCAGGTGTCAGAGGTGCTGATAATCATTAGAAACTACAGACAACACTTAGCTTTGAAAGATTTAAATAAAGCATCTAGGGTTTTTATAAAGAAAATTCTCAGAACAGTTAGATGGAGCCAAGGAAATTACATATTCCCTTATTTGGAAACTGAAAATAAACTGGCGACATTTATTTTAATCTTACATATTTAGAAATACTAAAATGTCTTTCTCTGACTTAAGCAGCTAATATTTTCATGGTTCCTGAAAGGTCATGATAACACTACTTTTTATTCTCACATAATTTCAGACTTCCAGTGTTCCCCAAGGTCTGAGAGAGGCTGAGAGCTTAAGAGAAATGGATTCTGTAGCCTGTACCTTCGTCCATACCATTGGGTTACAGTTGCATGCTGGAGCCACAGTAAACAAGAGCTGTCCAAGGTGAAGTTCAGAGGAAGATTTCCCAAAGCTCCGCCTCCAGCTCCGGCACCCAGCACTCACTCTGAGGACTCCCTTACTCATCCGTCCCTACTTAGCTAATGAAGCAAAGGGCATGCAGTGAAACCCTAGTACAAGAAGAATTCTTTTACAGGAGGGAGAGATGGCTCAAAGTTAAGAGCACTAGCTGCTCTTCCAGAGGTTCTGAGTTCAATTCCAGCACCCACATGGTGGCTCACAACCATCTGTAATGAGATCTGATGCCCTCTTCTGACATGTAGGCATACATACAGGCAGAACACTTTACATATAGTAAGTAAACAAATGAATGTTTAAAAAGAATAATTCTTTTGAGTTGTTTAATATAAAGAAGGATTTTTTTCATAGTGAAAATGAAATCATTGTAAAAATTACTTTTACTTTGATAAAAATATGGGTTTTCTTCTTAACTTTGTGTTTTATCTGAAAGACTTTAAAAATTATATAAAGATAGGCTAAGGCATAAAACTAAAACCACCAATACATGTTAGTCTTTTCCTACTAATTACAGCTTTTCAGCTGGATACCTTTATTGTTTACAGGTAATAAAGAAAGCACAAAGGAGCATCAGAATCCTATGGCTCACTGGTCCCTGTGAGCAGGAAGCTTGATGAGGCCCAATCACGGCACAAGCTAACTCCAAAAGAGACCAAATTACAGACCTGTGATTCCAGTCACTCCTGCTAACCAATTCTGTAATCATGAACTTCAGCCTTCAAAACCATTTATGTTAAAATACCAGGTGGTGAAATTGCTGAAAACAAGATTAACATACAAAATTCACCCGGTGATACATTAAAAATGTACTGAGAAAAAAAAATCTCATTTACATCAACCTGTACATCTTAGAGCAAGGAAAAATTAAATATACGTAATATAGACACTCAACAGACAAGAATCTGGCCAGATAAGAAATGTGCAAAATACATGTAAACTAAAAGAAATATAAAATTAATTACTAATGTAATTAATAAGATTTCTAAATAGGAAAAAACATATCTATAGATTCCATTACTACAAATATCCCACCTATTACCAAGTTAACTTACACATAAAACATTTCTAATTAAAATCACACTTTTTTTTAGAAACTTGGTAAATGTATCTAGAATTTTATTTGGAAGGAAAATATGTAAGATTAACAAAACCTTAAAAAAGAAAACCAAAACAAAGAAAGCTGGAAGAGCAAGAGTAATAAAGATGTGTTTTTCCATGCCACAGACTGCTGTAAAGACACTCAGCTGAAGAAGTCTATCCCAGTGAGGAACACAACGTCAGCTGAGCCATGCAGAAACAGATCAACAGATAAGACTGAGTAAAACCAAACTCACACTCGATAAACCAGTCAACTGTCAGAGGAAGGATGACCACATGGGAATTAGTATTATAAGACAAATGGCCCATGTCCATAAAATAGAAGTTCTTGTTTTGCTGTTGTTTTGTTTCCTTTTGTTTGAGACAGACAGTGTCACTACGTACCCTTGGAAGTCACTGAGATAGACCATGCTGGTCTCAAATTCACAGAGTCTCCCTCCGCCACCTGAATGCTGGGATTACGCCCAGAACCAGTCGAAATTTTAAAAGACAATTGAACTCGTAAAATAGTTTTATGGACAAAAGACCGATCATATGTTATAGGAAAAGAAACTCATCATCCACACTAGGAGAAGCAAATCTGAATATAGGTTTCCATCCACTAAGACTGGTAGAGGTTTAAATGTCAAATGCATTACTAGCAAGCATAGATAAACAGATATTTGCATAGCAGTGACGGGAGCGCGTGTTTCCAGCTTTTTAGAATTCAAGTTAGCAGCAATTAACAGTGGATGGAAATACTACATCTGCATACTCCTTGATCCCACAATTTACATGTTGGCATCCATTCTGCAGAAGAATAAAACTATAAAAGGGTATGTGTGATTGGGGCTGGCTCGATGGTCAGGAGAGCACAGTGTTCTTGCGGAGGACCCTTACTGGATCTCCCAGCTGCCTAGAACCCCTGCTTTATGAGGTCTGACTCCTGTGCCCTCTACAGGTACTGACATACTTACACAGCAGAGCCACAGACATAATTAAAAACAACAAATGTTTTAAGGGAGTATTATAATGTTCACACACCAATATATAAGCTTTTTAAACTAGGAATAATCTAAAGGGCATTGGGAAGTGAAGAATTACAGCTAGTAATGGCCCATAAGGCAGCACGCAGATGAAGCGGGCAGCTTCCTGTGGCAGCGTGGAGTTTTGCCACCAACAAAGGAATCTGGAGAACAGTTTGTGAAACATGAACTCACGTTTGTACACGCAAAGGTAAGTCTTTGAAGGTTTACAAGTCAGTAATTTACATCGTTTTGTGTCAGGATACCTTCACAGTGAATACATGTTCGTTTCCACATTAAAGCACAAGACTAGAGAGAGAAACACGATGTGGAATAAAATTCTACACTCAACCTAATATTTCTTTCTGAAGGCTTATTCCTTTCTTCTAAAGGGTAGGTGGCTATTTTTAAAATGTCATTATGAAAGTCTTTTTCGCTTCTGAAAATGAATCCATTTCTAAGCACTTGCTGGACAACTGGACTCTAGGGACAAAAGACAAAAAAGATATCATCCAGCAAAAGACAGACCAGGATAGAACACCCTACAACAAAGTGTTCTAGAGCTACTGAGACAGGAGAAGACGCAGGATGAAAAGGGAAAAAGGAAGCAGATGGGACATCCTACTTGGAGGAAAAGATCACAGCAAAGACAAGCCTACATCTCCAGTGAATAATCAAGATAGGTGTTGGCCAGATACATAAGAAAAAACAAGGAAGTGCAAAGATGTGTGAACACACTCAAAAGAGGTGTGTGTGTGTATGTGTATGTGTGCGTGTGTGTGTGTGTGTGTGTGTGTGTGTGCGCGCGCGCGCACGTGTGCACATGCTCAAGCAGAACACTCTGGATAAAGTACTGTGGAAATGAAACAATGAGACCTTTGTATGCTAACCATCTACTAAAACAAGAGCCAAAGCCACTCTCGACCCCAACCTTCATCTAACACGTTTGTTTTCCACACTAGCTGAGATTTGCCTTATGTTCTGGTCATTTTATGGTTCTTTTTTTTTTTAAATAAAGTTTAATAAAAAGGTTTTTTAAATGAAGATCATGTTTTAAAACCCTTTTACTTAACTAGGAAACCGATCACATTGCAAACGCAAATGTATGCTTCACTGCTTGAAGTCTGACATTTTTTTTCTAAAACCTACCTTATACTGTAGTTTTAAAACTCAAATGTGTTTGAGTTCAACAGAAGGCAGCCCTAGGGCAGTAAGCAGCCTCTGCTCAGAACAGACATGGCACATGTCAGCATTCTTAGTGCTGCTCCAGTAGTGCTCCTCCCTGTAACCCATCAACCAGTGCCCTGCAGTGAACAGCAGCAAATGCAAACATGCAAACATGCACCCCCAACACCACACACACACACACACACACACACACACACACACAACCAGGCTCCTTACCTCATGCAATGTGAGGTGTTTACCATCCTTTCTTTTGGAGTCAAATCGCCCATAGATGGCGCTGTACTTTCTGATCTCCTCCTCCTTGTGTGGATCCTCGTCGCTCATCTCGAAGATGTGACCAATCATTTTGGCCAACTTCTTATTGTTCTTCAGCAGCTCTTTCACTTCATTCAAGTCACTTTTGGGCAGCGTGGGGGCCATCCGCTCCACACACTCGGCCACAGAGAGCGCGGCGGCAGCATCCAGGGCTTCACTGCTTTCCTTTGGGGAGGCTGGGGAGCCCAGGTCTGCTGGGGAGAGACTATGCTCGCTTTCAGTGGTGTGGTGTCCTTGCCAGAGTCTGGATTCACTGACACTCTGCAGTGCTAGACTTCCCACCTCTGACTTGCCCTGACCCAAGCTCTGAACACAGGTGGTGGCAGCGCATTTAGGGACCTTTAAATGTGGCTCTCGGGCACTGCTACTCCTTTCATAACTATTGCAGGATATTCCCAGCCATGTTGGTGATCCCTCTGGTAATTTATAGATGGGTATGCTACTGACAGGAAGGGAAGTCAATGGCTGGTTGAAAAGGCCAGGATTTGTAACCCAATCTCTCAAAGCCTTCTGAAGCCGTCTAACATGAAGGGGCTTGCTTGCCATGCCCACCAGTGCCATGATTTCCAAAAATTCTTCTTCTCCAGCTTCGCACAGTTGCTGGACATCATCACCACCTTGTTGGATAAAGGCATCAAAGTAAGAAAGCAGATTAGCTTTCTGCAATATTCGATACAGCTGCAGCTCTCCCAGGGTCCTAGGTAAGGCTGTGGCCATTACTGTGGATGGGCTTAACCTACAAAAAGAAGGAAAGACAGACTCATCATCACAGTGCTTTAAGCTTTTTAAATGGCTTGCAACACTGTATTATTTAGATAGCAACATTGCATTACTTAGAAAGTAACATGGGCAAAACAAGACACAAAGTATCTGCAGAGCAACTGGTAGTTAAAGCTGCATCCTGACACACATACTCCATCAAGCCCTACTCTTCACAACTCAGAAAGTCATGCTAAACCCACCCATGTTCCCTAAGGAAAATGAGCATTAAACACAAACTAGGAACACAGACCAAAGCTCAAAAAGGGGTTATCCCATATTTTCAGCTTTGCATTTTCTTCCCTTCATGGTGTGGACATGGTGGTGACGATGAATAAAAAACCAGCAGGAAGTAAGACACTATCACATCACCGTCCATTGAACTGTTTATTTTGTGCCAGGCAACGTGATGAATACTATTATGTCTAATCTTCATGTAAACCCTCTGACAGAGTTATTTCTAGACCTAGCCAGTGAAAGAGATAGATTTCAATGTGACTTGAAGATAAGAAAATAAGTGTTATACTTAGAGATGGGTGGGTGAAGGAATGAGGGAAAACTGTGCTCACTTAGGCATGTAGAACACAGAAGAGACAGAGTTATCACTTATCAACACTTCCTATGAGATCAGGAATGAGGACTGGCCAAGGACTTCCATTAAGCAAAGCAACCTTGTAAGCAATATACCCATGGATTAAAATGAGACACCACAGAAGCCCGGCACATGAACACCATGGAGGCAAAAGGAAATCCAACTCTGTTGGTGTGGAGGAAGCTGACTGGAGACACAGAAGCCGAGATACTAAGAGAACACTGGGAAACAGAAAGTCGCCATGAAGCTCCAACTAGAATGCTACAAAAATTACAATCTCAGCCACCCTAATACAAAAAAGAGTCTACCATTCTAAGCACTGCTTCTGTAGTCCTGTCTCCCAGGACCTTTGAATTATCCGTGTTTTGATCAACTACCAACCTTCTCCAACTTCCATTATCAGCAATGGCTCTATATTTACATGGATTAGTACAGGCATGGCGTTAATAAAAGTCCGACAGATTAAAAATAGAGAGAGTATCCAGTGACTTCTGCTAACACCTAGGGGGAACCATCTAGTGTGCTTTTGAAAAGCACTTTCCTTAGACCCTCAGTTCCACTGTGTGAGAATCTGGGTTTGGCAAATGAGGCAAAGTGTACAATTAGATTCTCACTTTATATACCCATCCAACAAAAGCTGCATGCTCTGTGAGCACCTCAGGACTTCAGGTCTACCAACACAGTTACTCCATCTCAGTCCTCTGAGTAAAATGTTCTTCTAAATCACCTCAGTGATGACCCATCTAGGCAGTGTCTATCACCTAACTGGACACTAGGCCTCAAAACAGTCTTGAGAGGGAGACCAAGTTTAAGTCTGTAACCTACACTCTCCATCAGAAGAGCTTCTGGAGTGTCTGAATAGAAGCAAAGCAAAGAAACTTACTCCCTCGTCATTCGCCTGTGTAGCCGCTCTACATACTTTCACAGTACAACAGGAAAAAAAAATCCACACACAGAAAAGCATGTATATGCACAGTCCTTTCCATAAGAGGACAGTGGCTTTACAAAACCTACTAAGTGATAAATTAATTCACCATATTTGTTTCCCAGATCACGGAATATAGACACAGTCCATAACTTAGATGAACAGAATCTTTCAGTCATTTTATAACAATGGGAGAGAAAAAGGGTATTTCTTAGACAAATAAAAAAATATAAGAGGACCTCAGGAACCCAACGATGCACACTTAGAGAATAGTCTTCTGAGGTAAGGTAATGGGCTTAGAAAACAGCAGATTCTAAGTCTTCTCCTTTCTCATGTACTTAAACAAATCTAGTTCTTGAGAAGGGCCTTGTGGACTGGCAAAGCAGCTAACACTGTAAAGAATGAAGGGGAAAGCGTACATTTCCAAAGTCAGAATGGCAGATGAAGGACAGACACACTATTTGGAATCCCAAAGCCTTTCTCAAGACCCACCCTCAAGGGCTGGGCAAGAAGGTTTCTCCCCAAGCTTTCTCCCTAGAAGACTATGTCAGCTTCACTTCACATGTTAACTTGATTTGACTTGAAACTTCTATGAGAGTTTCTGTTTCCACCAAATCTGTAACTATTCATGCTTCAATACGAGGGTCAAATTAGCTAGAAACAACCTCTGCCTGTATCTCTCTGAACTGGGAATCAAAGGGTCATAGTAACACCACCACACTCCAGTAACTGACAACACGATAAATCCACTCAGCTAAAAGCCACTGCACCTGGCTGTTCCAAGACCCCATGGAGCATCACCTCCACTCTGACCTTTTCATAAAACCCATGATTTAAAGAAACCATCGACTCATTCATTTTTGCTGTTTCCTAAAGATAACCCAGCCCTGCTTACCCCTGCAAAGCATTTCATTCCCTATTAACTTGGTCGCTGAGAAGGTCCAGAGCACGGGAAAGACGAATTTAAAAGGCAGAAAGAAGTTCATTCAGAATTCATTTTAGACTGCTCGTTGCTCACTAAATGGTAACACCGAGTTCCTAAACCTTACACATTTTCCCCATTGGCCCACACAGCACTGGGCACCTGCCTAGCTCAACCTGTGCTGTGTGAAACCGAGCAGAAAAAGTCACTGCTTCGTTCTTACTTCGCTTACTGAAATAGAATTTTCCAGGCCTGGGGCTGAAGATTTAGAGTAAGACAGAGAGAGGCCTTTCATGGTCTCACAGAAAAAGGGGAGCCTTTCCATCAAGCGTGCTGTGTCAGGACCCATTGGGATATCCGAAATCTTGAGGGACTACTAAGTTTTCACCAGGGCGTCCCAGCAATCACTCTGCCACTGTCACTCCCTCAGGCATTTTCATTGGAATCTGATAACGGCACACTGATTCCCCTCCCCCATCTTCCCCTACTACATCCTAAGTTCGGGCACTCTTTGGTACTTTAAAGCCTCTTTAAGGCTTGATCGATATTTTTATTTTGTAATTGTCCGTGCTGAGAGTATGGTGCTTCACGTAAATATGTAGAACAAAATGAAAGCACTGTAGTTAGAGCCATTTCAGAAACCCTGTCCCAATCTCAGGCCGAAGTTTATTTAATAAATTTGTGTGCTTTTGAAACTTGTCAGCAACTCAAACAGCAATTTTCAAACTCAAACATCTTAACATGATACAATCTATGGATATGCTAATTAGATACTAACCTGATTCAAAATGACGGCAGAAGGACACTGCCTTTGTTTTCTGCAATTAAAATATCAGTTTTATAAAAAGCAGAAAACTTTAATTTGTACAGCAGAAACAACACAATTCATAACCTACCCATAGTCTGGAACGTGAGTCAACAGGTTTCTAGCTGCATTTAGGGTTACCCTGCACTGAAGCCTTGTGTAGTGCAAGGTGTGCATGTTGTGTGTTCAGAACCAAGGCCTCACTGAAGACGCCGGAGGCAAAACAGGCCACCTGCCAGAGACACCTCAGCCTCTTTTACACATTTAATTCTAACTACCGCAGAAACCTTCACCATCTCACACACTGGATTCCATGACTCCACATGGGGTCAAAACCCGTAGTTTAAGAACCTGTGGCTTGGGGTTGGGGATTTAGCTCAGTGGTAGAGCACTTGCCCAGCAAGTGCAAGGCCCTGGGTTCGGTCCCCAGCTCCGGGAGAAAAAAAAAAAAAAAGAACCTGTGGCTTAGGGGGCTGGAGAGATGGCTCAATGATTAAGAGGCTGCCCTTCCAGAGGACCCATGTTCAATTCCCAGCACCCACGTAGCAGCTCATAACTGTTCTGTAACTCCAGTTGCAAAGGATCTAGCATCTTTCCATAGACATGCAGGCAGAACATCACTCCACATAAAATTAAATAAATCTTTAAAAAAACAGAAGAAGAAGAACCTGTGGCTTAGTGGGATAATGGAGGAGAGGATTATGGAGTCACAACAAAGAGATCTCAAAGTAAAATTGAAGCTTTTCATTACAAACGAAAGTAAATGAACGCTTCTTTTATTTCACAAGGTACACACTAATTTAAAGTATAACTGAACTTGTTCCTCTGAGAATGCCCAGTGTTTTCTCAATGAACAATGTTAAACGTAAAATAATCCTGAGTACTTGCAGGACTTTATTTTAAAAGTGATTCTCATGCCGGAAATACTTGAGAGTGATGAGCCTGAACCGTTCTTTCAGGCTGTAATTTAGGATCCTACCTGAAGACTGCCAAATCCATGCTTGGGGTGCCCAGAACCCAGGGCAGGGCTTCATCTGCTTCCTGACTTCTGGACTCCCAGGTTTGCTCTCTGCAGCCCCTCAGTCTTTTCCATTGTACTACTTTCCCTGTTTCCCAGATTAATAAAAATGTTCCACTGTTGTTTTCACTACTTCTGCATGTCCTTGGGCCGTATCATCAGCATCAACCTGTTTCTTTCTGTTCCCAAAGCACTCAATCCTGGTTTCCATTGCTTTTTGCTCCCACTCAATGAGGTATGGCTTTTCCCTCTTCTCTGTAAGTTTACCACAGCTTAACACAAGCAATCTAAATCACACATATACTATCCGTACCTTCCTCCCCTGTCCTGTAAGCTACCTTCCATCCCTTCTCTCAGGGCCCATCCTGGGCATTGCTCCATAGCCTTTCCCATACAGCTGGGCTATAGATTTTTCTCTTGGTTTTCAGGCTGCCTACAGTAATAATGTTTTCCTTTCTTTCTGCCCAACACCCTCCCCAGTTTTTGGTTTTCTTTCTTTTTTTTTAACTTATTCCAGTATGTGAAATCCTGAGCCAGTCCTGAGGACCCCGAGGGAAGACTGCCCTTCATGAAGATGACCCCGAAGAAAGGCTGTCCTTCATGAAGATCGGTTAAGCAGAAGCACATGTTTAAGTGCTGTGATAAATAGGATGCAGTGTGTTGTACAAAAGGAGCTTCAGAACAAAGGGCTTACCCCAGCTCTGAAGACAGGCACTGTTTGGTTACAGGCACCCTGAGGATAGGAATTAGGTTTCATTAACCTTTTATTCACCATCATTCTCAGCAGAGTGTTCTGTGTGGAACACTATTTCTACAAGCATGGCTATATAATGAAACCTAATATTTGAGTCAGTCTCAGCAGTAGCCCCCTTTCCTACTTCATGGGCACCCTCTCAGTAACTTGGTGTCTCCAAAACTGCCCATCAGGCAGCAGCGCCTTCCTTTGCATCCTTTCCTGTCCCTCATCCTTTCATGGAGGCTACACTGCAGACACTCATAGCAGGGCTATTTACCTAAGAGAGCAAAGAATCAAAGCCAAGTCCAGGAGCTAGACATGCCAGAGCTGTAACATTCATTGTATATGAACCCAATCCCCCAGGTCAGCATTTTTAAAAAAGAAATTAGAGGTTAGACTATGAGAGATCCTGGGTCATTTTTGTCTGTGTTCCTAAACGTCCAATGTAGTGTGTTTCAAATAAGTAACAAGCATCTTATAGATCACACTACCCTTTAACAGACTCGTGTCTATTCTTAAATATTTTCCTGCAATACTGAAAAAACGATTGCCACATACACATTTAGCATCTCTGAATATATATTTAATATACTCTCAGGAGGTCCAGGGCAGTCCAGAAGACTCTTCGGGGACTAGCAAGAAATCAAGAGCAGCATCTCCCATGAGGCCTGACTTATCTATGCAACAGAGTCTGAACTTTCAGGTTGGGAGCTTTTGAGTTAATAGCAACCTCTTGAAAAGCATTGTGTGAAACTTACTGAAGATCTCATGCATCATTTATAGATGAAGGGGTATTAATTCCACTCCCTAACATCCAAGTGAGATCTGCTGCCCCCACAAGTGAACTTTTAAATATGAAGAGGACATTGGCCAGCCAGTTTCAGAGAGTAGCTCGGAAGCAGAGAGGCCTGGGAGAAGGGAGCAGTAGCCACAGCAAAGGAAGAGACTCAAAAAAGTGCCTAGAAAAGGAGGACCCTGTAGGACATGCAGATGTCTCACTTCCAATACTAAAATCCAGAACTCAAGGCTAGAAACTGTTTCCATGTGGTTCGGTTGCATTTCCTGGCTTAGGTAAGACTGATGCATTCCCTGAATACTCATCAAGTTCTAAGAAGTCATCCCTAGACACACTCACTCAGAAGTATGGGGTAGTATTTGGGCTTTTGTTGGTGCTGGGGGTTGAACGGTCAACCAGAAGCTATGTGCACACTCCGCACAAGCTATACTCTCAAGCACACAGTGACAAATCTTAAGTCAAGACAAGTTCAGGTCTTACTGCTTATACAGCTATGAATTACACCCTCAGCTTCTAAGGGATTTATGCTGATTTGGGATAATTAAAGTATTCTTCCCTATGGATTCTTCCTGCAATTCTGAGTAGGTTTTTTTTTTTTTAAACAGACTCTTTTAAAATTCAGCCCAAACAATAAGGGGTAGGTTTATAACATGCTTTTTTAAAATTAGGAGAAGGTAAATTGGACTTACTTGTCTATTAAACAGCTATATATTAATACCAACAGACAAACACCTCCACCACCACCAGCGACAGCTGGGAATAGTTCAGCCAATAGAGAAGGCATTTGGCAGGCATTAAGAGCATCTAGGTAGACTGCAGGCAACGTGTATACATATATGAATCTCACGGTCTTCAGAAGTTCCTTTGTGAAAAGTATTGACATACCATGTGAATTAACATACAGCTCCTAGATGTAATGTGCTGGAAAATGACACATTATTTGAAAGCTTAATGATATGTTTTAGCTTTGAGAATTCTCAAGATGAAGAGTAATGATTTTTTTTCCCAGCATCGGCTTCTGAAATTTCCCTATTGTTCCATTATTAAGATGAGGGTATCTCCTACTACAATATGAGTTATTGAACGTGTCAGATCAGAAAGGAAAGTTGCACTTACTATAATGACTACTCAAGGATGAGAAAAAGGAGGCGAGAGACGAGTGAGACCCCAGCGAAGGAGCTGGCAACCTTAGAGGATACTCAAATGGCTGCTTTTTGTTCTTTACTATGTTTGATAAGATCCACAGTGAAATATGAGCATGGGAGAGAGTTGCACATTAGCACCATTTGGAACTGTTCATAAGATGGTCACTTTCATGGAAGTAACGCAAATATATGATGGCCCTGTGGTATACAAAACACATCTGCATTATGTCAAAATTAGAGATTTCCTTTTTAAAAAATGCAACAAAGACATGTTTATTACAATGAAATAGCCAGGGCCCAACTCTAAGACAGATTTAAATCACCAAACACAAAACTCTAACACACTTGCTTTTATCCACCCATTTTTTACTCTTAAAATCTAGAGTGTATGAAACAAATTCTTCTTTCAAAGCATCTACGGTACTAATTTCAACAAACCATATGTTCTTAAAGTTGAAATAAAAGAGATAGGAAGTGCTTTAGCTGATTGTTTAAATAATGACAAGGAGACAAGCCTAGGCTTCTACAGGGCATGGTTGTTACTAACCAGTAACAAAAGAAAAACTTTTAGTTTAGGTTAAGATTATGCAAGATTAATCATTTACTTATTTGATGGAGTTTATTATTATAATAGCTCACTAAAAATTTCAGTATCATCTATATCAATCTTAGGAATTTGTCATCCGAAACGTATTCACATCTAAGGGCCAGAATGAAGTAAAATATACAGTGCTTCGTGTGTATAAGTTTGTTCCTGCTGCCACTAATACAGGAGACTTGGCCTCAGGAGAGAAAAAGTATGCTCAGAAGTGGAATGGCAGGTTAAGCAAAAGATGGTCAAGTCAAAAAAAAAAAAAAAAAGAAAGAAAGAAAAGAAAAAAGAAACAAATTAGATCCCTGGCGCTCCTTGAAATTATTTTCTTTCAAGATGTAATGTTCCAATATCTACACAGGAAACAGAGACGAGGAAGGCTGACCATGCTGCCCGTCTACAAATTCTCAACAGCATATTTATTAATCTGCTTGAGCTTAATGAAAGAACAGAATGAAATGTCTCAAAAGATGCAAGCTGGAGGAAGAAACCTTCGATGGAAGTCACTTGTGCTGGCACAGAAGCTGGGTGTGAAGCAGCCTTTTCAATCTCAGGAAGAGAGCCTCCACTCTGGTTGGCTATCCTATACATTGGATCCTATACATCCTCTCTCCAATATCTCTTCTTAAAACCGGCAGAGAAATTATAAATGTCATAACGTATTTGTATAAAGAAAGAATTTTCAAAAAGTGAATATTTAAAAAGGGTAATTCGCTGCGTGTACAAAACAGCGAACCATTTCGGATGTGACTAATCTATTTTTAAATTCGGTTCCTCTGCGCCTATGCAATCTAATATTAACTATTAAAACTGCCAAAATATTTTTAAACGAGATCCTAGAATCTCTTTAGAGATTCTGATCTTTGCACTCCGTAAAGTTGGCAGGCACGTCACTGGCAAACCAATCGGTAGTGACAACTTACTCCAAACCTGCTCTTTCGGATCAAATTGTAAATTAGCAGGCACTCCAAAATTTCCCAAGCCTCCCTGAGCCAGGACACGGTTCCTGCTGCTCGCCCGCCGCAAAACTTGGTCAGCACAACCTACAAACGCAAATTCCAGCTCTACCCGGGAGACTCCTTGCAGATCTCCCGGGTTGACTGTACTTCGGTGTCTGTCCCCATAAGGTCACACACCTGCATCCAAAGCTTCTCTGTCCTACACGTGTCTGCACATTCCCCACTCAGCCTCAAGGCTCGGCGACTCCGGCTTCCCCTGCACCTGGGTGCCAAGTTTCTGAAAGCCACTTCCAAGCAAAACTCTCCTTCCGCTTTGAAAGCACAACTACAGTAGGAAGGGGCGGATAACAGGAAGAAAACGGAGACTCAGCGGCACTTTTAGGAAGTCCCCGGTCGCCGCGGAGCTGGCACCCCACGCGGGCCCGCGAGCGCGTCCTCCCCACCCAGCCCGCGTCCCCCGCCTGGCAGAACGCGTTGGTCCGACCGAGCCACGCGTCCGTGCCCCCCTCCCCCGCTCCGGCCCGAGGCCCTCCCGGTACCTACGCGGCCCGCGGCTGCGGAGCGATCCGCGACAACGGCTCTGCCGGGCTCCTGCGGCGGCTGCGGCGGCCGGGACGCCCCCGCGCCCATCGAGGGGGGCAGGGACGTGGTGGGCGTGCGCTCTGTCCCCCGCCCGCCCCGACGGCGCTCGCTTGGCCGCGCGGGCGGAGGCTCGGGTGGAGGCGGGCGGCGGCGGCCCGGGGCACCCTCCCTCCGCCTCTACCGCCGCCCCTCCCTCGGCCTCTCCCTCTCCCTCCCCCGCCACCTCCGCCGCCCCCGCCCCGCCCCGCGCGCTGTCACATCGGGAGATTCCGCTCTTGCTCCATTCGCCGCTCCGGCTCCCGCCCACGCGCGGCCGAGTGACGCAGATCCCAGCGTGGGCGGCCGCGGGGCGGGGGTGGGGGCCGGCGGGGCTGAGGCTCGGCGCGGTCCCGAGGGTGGCCCATTCCCACGGCAGCTGAGAGCGCGCGGGTGGGGGCGCGCACGCGGGTCGGAAGAGCAGGCTTCTGTGGAGCGGCTCACAATGCTGCCTGCCAAGCCCCGCAACCCGGCCAGCCCAGGAGAGTGGGGGGCGAGGGGGGAGCGACACAAAACCGCAGGTGCGGCGCCTCTCCCACTCCGCCCTGTCCCCACCCTCGCCGGGTCCTTGTTTGAGGAGGGAAACCTCTGGCCTGGTAACTTAATGCCATCCTTGTTAAGTCTGGAAACCTTGGGTTACTTTAAGGGCTATTCTCCGTTGTCTTCCTGTAGGCAAATGACACCATCAGTGCTGTCTTGAATGTGTCAAAATAGAATTCTTAAGGCAAGGTGTAGAAATTTTGAGCTTGGTTTGCATAAACTTTTCTAGCCAAAGAAAGTGTTAAAGCACCTCTAAAACTGAAGCTATTGCCAAAATGTTAGAAAAAAAATTAAATCTGTTTTTGCCTTCCTTGGGGACAGGGGTGTCAAAGCAAAGATTTCAACTTTTAATGGTGTGTTCTTACTGCAATACAGGTAGAATCCTGTTTTAATGTACATATAAAAAAAGAGCTTTATCTAGTAGGCCGTCCCCACTTACTGGCTGGCCTCCCAGAGTGTGCCTACTTGGTTGAAGGGGATACAAGGCATTCTTTGAGAAAAGAAATTCTTCAAACCACATCTTTATGTTGCAACAATGGATGGGATAATAATATTGAAAGAAAAAGACCTTATTAAATAAACCCTTTTTTTTCTTCTTTTTGTAAAAACATGTTCTACAAATGAGTGATGTCAATGGAGTAGATATATACTTAAATACAAAAATATATAAGTATTTACATACTTAAATATATATTTAAACTGAAATATCTTCCCTGTCGGTGACGAGCCTGTCTAGAATAGTTGGTATTTTAAATAAAAATGCTTAGTTCCTCAAATTCTTCAGAAGAAATCACTGCCTAAAGTTTCTCCCACCACTCCAATTGCCAGTGTTTATGCAGCTGCGGCCCCTGGTCAGTGAAGAGAAATTTGATTTGGGTGGTTAAAGTACAGTCAGGGCTACTAAGACAATTTCTTGGCTGGCTAATGAAATCCATAAAATTCTTCTAATTCCTCATTGGGAACTCGGATGGCTTGCAAACATTGTTGGTTCTGAAAAGCCTCTGGGGGAGGTGTTCATGTAGCTTTATGCAACCTCGTGACTCATGAACTTGGTGAGCTCACCTGCGCTGCACAGCCCTCTCTGGAACTGAGTCCAGTTGGCATAACCAGCATGCTATGCTCTGATGGGGTGGACCTCTGCCGTGCTGCAGGCTATAAGGACAAGGAAATGTGTCTGGAGCTGGTCCTTTCTACAACTAACCACTTAAGTCTTTCCTTGTTTATTTTCTGGGCACATTAGATAGCGTGTTCTTCCCACATTAAGAATGGCATTCTGGGCCCACTTTGCTTTGCTTAAATGCCCCATGGTTGCTGGGGGAGGTGGTGGGAGGAAAGAAAATGAAAGAAAAAATTGTAAGCTTTTAGGCATCAGGTTCTTTATGGGCACACTGTAGTCATCATGACCGTGGGACAGGCCTGAGGTATTGACCTGTGTGCGAGACAGGTTGGAGGAGAAGCCACTGATTCTGTGGCATGCCTTCCCTCCTGTCCCTAAGCACCATCTCCCTGGTCTCAGTGCAGGGTCTTCTACCTCCCTCATTCCTTAGTGGGAGGAGAGGGGATACATTCTGTAAGGTGACAATTACAGAGTGGGGTTGTTCTCTGAAGGCCCTCTGGGAGAGATTAGACAGTTTCAGAATTCCTTGGAGGCAGTCCCAGGCCGTTCTAAGAGAACATGGCAACACAAATAGTTCTTCTTGAGATCATTTGGATTATCTTTTGTTAAAAAAGAACCCTGCAGTCGCTTTGTTTCTTCTGGTTTGATTTTACCATAAATACCTGTATGCTTAAGTTACTCATTTTCTCCAGTACGTCTTGTTTAGTGTTAATTAAATACCAAAGTTAAGTTCTGAGGACACAAATAACCATGGTTAAACCACAGTTTAAACCATGGTTCTGTTCCCAGAACTTTTCTATAAGACAGCAAAAATAAGGAGAACAAAAGAAAGCCTGAAAGCTAAGGAACAGTGTCTGTTTCTCTTCAGTGCTTTATTTCCTATATTAACAGATTCGTAGACCAGCAACATAATTATCAGTGTGACCCTCCCTTGAATCCATGTCACCAATCCATGTCACCATGAAAGAGAACCAATGTTCTTTAAAATGGGAGGCTCCTGTCTCATCCCACATTCCAGAAAGAGCCTTAAGGATAGCAGAATATAGTTTCTAATCAACCTCTCTGTCTCTCTTTGTCTCTCTCTCTCTCTCTCTCTCTCTCTCTCTCTCTCTCTGTGTGTGTGTGTGTGTGTGTGTGTATTACATATGCACTTCTCTTCTTTTGCTTTTGCTGTGTGAGATTATTAATTTCCTGTGTTTTCACAAGTGTAGTTATCCTCTTTGGGATGCAGTATTCTGTGTAGTATCTTCTGTAGGTCTAGGTCTGTGGAAAGATACTTACAAATTGATTTTGTCATAGGATAATGTGGTGGTTTGAATACGCTTGGTCCTGGGTATATCACTATTAGGAGGTATGGACTTATTGGAGAAGGTGTGGCCTGTTGGAGGAAGTGTGTCACTGTGGGAGTGGGCTTAAGACCCTCACCCTGTCTTTCTAGAAGCCAGTCTTCTCCTAGCAGTTTTCAGATGAAGAGGTAAAAGAATTCTCAATTCCTCTTGCACCATGCCTGCCTGGATGTAGCTGTGCTCCCACTTTGATCATGCAAGCCAGCCCCATGTAAATGTTGTCCTTGTAAGAGTTGTCTTGGTTATGGTGTCTGTGCACAGCAGTAACATTCTAACTCAGATAGATGTCTTGTTTTTTTCCATCAAAGGGGACTGAAGGTTTTGCTCAGTTGGCATCGGTGGTCTCCTAGAGTTTGTAAACATCTGCCCAAGCCCTTCTGGCTTTTAGAGTATCTGTTGAGTTGTATGTGGTGCTGAACAATGGCTGACACATACTAGTCAGTAAATATTTGTTGAGTCACTGAATGAAATAGAAAGTAGAAAATGACTTCTTTCTTATGTGCTTTGTAGATGTTTTTAGTATGGACTGTATTCCTAATAGAAGAATCTAAAATGGATGTCTACTTCTGAGCAAATGTCTAATACCTTCAATAAAATATTAAGGGTAAGAGTATGTTTACAAATGCTATGTAAATTGCAATACAATAAGTTACAACACAATGCCTGATTATTGAACTTATTGATATTGCATTTTCAGGCACAATTTTTAAAAAAAAAACAATTGCAAAGGTTGTTAAATACACCAAGTTGTAAGCTGAGTTCATTTGGAAAGTAGCCTAGGAAGTATTACCCCTTATCCCTTATTAACTTGTGTTTCTCCTTGGGAACACCATCTGCAGATATCCCAGATGTAGTTCCTTATCTCCAAACGCAAGGATTCTACAGGCCTACTTCTCACAAATTACTTCTAGAATGTTCTAAGTTCTGCAAACACTTTTTTAAAAAGGAGTCTCAAAGCCCTCTGCTAGGTTATTGTCTTAGCTCTCCATCATTCCCAGATAAAGCTTCTCTACTGCTAATTTTAATCAATGTGAAATATGTCATCTCATATAGTCAAATCTAATATGTATCCTGCAAGAACACTGAATTTTCTCTTCTGAGCTTAGAAATTATAATTTTTGTAGAGTTCTTGGATGTGGGGTTCAAAATGATTTATATACATACATACATGCATTACGCACATACATACATACATACATACATACATACATACATACATACAAATGTATGCCATAAAAAAGGCACAATTGGTGCATACAGCACACCTATAAAAAGCAGCAAACTGGCCTGTAGCAAAGGGATGTTGCCCCTCCTTCCCTGTCTTCTAATGGCTCCCAGAGCACAGGAAGCTGGTCCAGAAGGATCAAGACTGAAGTGGAGGGTGGCATCAGATAGCAGCAAATTACATGCTGAGAAAATTATTCCCTTTGCACTTCTCCTTCTGTCCTCCGAAGAAAGAAATTCAAGTTGGTGCCAATCTGCCTTTAATCCTCTTACACTTACTAAATTCTGTCTTAAAAGAAAGATAGAGATACCAGGTTTACTTCAGAGCCTCTGGCAGGCCTTAGTCTGTAGCTAGAATTTGAAAACATTGTTTCCCTTTTAAGTTTGTCCTCTACTGAGGCAAGTGAAATCCACTGAAGTAAGAATATCAAAATATCTTTTAAATAGATGTATGTAAGTAAAATAAACCCAAACACGCATAAAAGAAAACTGCTAAGGTAAGAATATAAATTATGAAATGTAAATTATGAAAAGTCATACAAAATTATCTTAAAATTCAAAATAGAATTGACAAATTAAAAAATGTTGCTGGATATTGATTGAAAGATATGAAATCAATGTCAGAGAGATGTGTATTCCAACACCAACTTCAAAAGCCAAACTATGCTATTAGCAAGTGTTTTATCAGGGGATGAGCAAAGAAAATGTGATATATGCACAATACTATTTAGTCTTCAAAGGGCACAAAATCTTGTCACTTGCAGTAACCTGCATGGACCTTGAACCTTGAACCTTGAACCTTGAACCTTGAACCTTGAACAAGATAAGCCAGGCACAGAAACACAAATCCATCATAATTTCATACATGTGGAATCTGGGGAAGCTGAACCCAGAGGAGAAGGACAATGATGGTGAATCAGAGCTGGTATGGTGTCTTAGTCAGGGTTCTCTAGAGTCATGGACCTCATGGAATGCCTTTATATATTAAGGGAGTTTATTGTAATGACTTACAGTCTTGTAGTCAACTAATCCAACAGTGGGCAGCTGAAAATGAAAAGTTGAAGGATCTAGTAGTTGCTCAGTTCTACAAGGCTAGTTGTTTAAGCTGGCTTTTTAGAAGTAGGTTCCAACAGATGTGCTTGCTAGGAAGTGCCAGCAGTCGAAAAAGAATGAGTCTTCCTACTCCTAATGTCCTTATGTAGGCCTCCAGCAGACGGTGTGGCTCAGATTAAAGCTGTGTACCACCATGTCTGGATCTAAAACTTGCTTTGTCCCAGGCTAACCTCGAATTCAGAGATCTGTTTGCCTCAGTCTCCTGGAATTAAAGGCATGTACTACCTGGCCTGGGCCTAAGATTTTCACAGCCACTATGCTTCAAGATCTCCATGTCAAGATCCAGGTCAGAAACCTGTCTTCCAGCCTCAAGATAGAGGTGTGCTCTTCATTTCTGGATTGTAGTTCATTCCAGATGTAATCAAGTTGACAACCAGGAATAACCATCAGAGGTGAGTGGGGAGAGATTGGCTAAAGGATATTGGGCTTTAGTTGGGAACAAGGAGTAAGTCTGGGAGATTTACTGTAGAACTTGGAGATAGAATTAGCAATGTAATGTTTTGACACAAGTGATAACTGCTAAGTAATAAGTGTGGCCATCCCGTTGTGTATATGTGGGAGATTTTAAAACATATTGCAGGGGCTGAAGAGGTGGCTTAATGTGTAAAGTAGTTGCTGTGTTTACACTTTTCCTTTCCTGTAGCTGTGACAAAATATCCTGACAAAGGCAACTTAATGGAGAAAGGTTTTTGTTTTGTTTTTGTTTTTGTTTTTTGTAGTTTTCTGGTTCACAGTTCACAGGCAAAGTAGTCCTTGTTTCTAGGAAATCAAAGCTCCTGGAACAGCTGGTCACATCATATCCACAGCCTGGAAGCAGAAAACAATAGGCGCTCTACCCATCTCACTTTCTCCATTTTGTACACTTCAGGGTCCAAGACCAGGAAGTGGTGCTATCCACTTTTAGGATTGTCCTTCTTACATGGGTTAACCTAAGTAAGAGAATCCTTCCGGGAAAGTCTGGAGTAACTCAGGGATAGGTCTACAGACTTGTCCAGGGTGATTCTAGATCACGTCAACTTGCTTAATACTAGATACCACACTGGGCAAGTTTGAGTACCTAGATTTCAACACAAAGATTCCACACAAAAGCTAGGAGCTATAGTGTAACTATAACACTCTACCAGTGTTCCTCCAACAAGATGGGAGGCAGGGACTAAGTAATCTGGATAGACATTCAGCGTGCATTAAATTGCTTATGCAAACAAACAGATAAGAGATTTTTCCTCAAACAAAGTGGAAGGGGAGGACTAATCATTGTGGATTGCTGTTTGTATTTTGATGTTAATTCTGCTTCTGCAAGAGGAGCTACCACAGTGAGGAGTGATTGTAGCTCACATACAGGTGATTTCAGGTGAATCTTCTCCCCAATTTAACTGGTCAAATAAAGGCTAGAGCCTGTGATTGGGCAGTGGAAGGAAAAGGTGGTGCTGGGAGTTTTAGAGAGGGGGAAAGTGGAAGGAGGAGGAAAGATGAGGGGATGAAGGAGAGAAAGGAGGACAGAAAAGGAAGAGGTAGAAGAAAGATAGAGCAGTAGCAAGGGATTTCATAGCTGGAGAATAGAGTAGTGTATATCTACCTGCCCAATCTAGGTGTGCCATTTATAAATATTATATCTGAGCTGTGTGTTTTTGCACGGGCTTAGTAGGGTTGGAGATTTACTGCAACAACTAATACCTGAGATTGTTTTTAGATATCCACTAGCACACTGTAGAATGTGCATGTGCGTGTGCGTGCGTGTGTGTGTGTGTGTGCGCGTGTATGTGTGTGCGTGTGTGTGTGTGTATGTATGTGTGTGTATGTGTGCATGAGTGTTATGCTGTATATGCTTGTGGCAATGTATCAAAAAGTAAAGTTAGTAAGTACTATTTTAGTGATGCAAGAAAATAGATATTGATCACTGTCTTAGGGTTTGATTGCTGCAAAAAGACACCATGTCCCAGACAACTCTTATGAAAGAAAACCTTTCACTGGGGTTGGTTTACAGTCTAGAGGTTTAGTTCCTTACCATCATTGTGGGAAGCCTGGCAGCATCCAGGCAGACAGTGAGGGCAGAAGGAGCAGAGTGTTCGACATCCTGATCTGCCAGCAGCAGAAGGGGATTGTGTGCCACACTGAGCCTAGCTTGAGCATAGGAGACCTCAAAGCCCACCTCCACAGTGACACACTTCCTCCAACAAGGCCACGCCTCCTAGAAGTGCCACACTTTATGGGCTTAGCCTTTAATCACAAAGTCTATGGGGGCATTCCTATTCAAACACCACAGTCACCGGCTGTTACTCCCTATAAGCATAAATTTCCTTTATCTTTGCTTATACCAGGAATCACACCACGTACTGCCATTCTCCCCACCATCTGTTGTAGCAGGAGAAAATTGAGGCTGCAGAGATGGCTTAGTTGGTAATGCGTTTACACAGGAAACCAAGTTTGATTCCCCAAACCCCTCATCTTAAAAAGCAAGGTGCAGAGTACACACCCATAATCCCATTGTTGGGCAGATAGAGATAAGAAAATTTCTGGCATTTACTGACCAGCCAGATGAGTCAAACCTAAGAGCTCAGGCTTTATAGCCAAGAGACTCTGTCTTAGAAATAAGGTAGAGATGTCTAAGGAAAAAAAACTAACTTGAACTCTGACCTCTAACACACATACTCACAGAGAGAGAGAGAGAGAGAGAGAGAGAGAGAGAGAGAGAGATTAAAATGGTAAATCCTGAAGTACTAAATCCCATAGGACTTCCCAGAGCCCATATCTCTACTGTTACACTGTGGGGCCCCGAAATGTCAAGTCATTGCCAAAGTTTTAAAAATGCCAAGCTTCGATGATTCTGCTCTCCTTGCAGGTCAAGATGCACCACTCATAGCCAGCACGGTTCATAACAGCTTCTACATCCCTTTGATCCCATTGCACTTAGCTGAGGGTCACAGGGAAGACTCACAGTTATTTATGCATCTTAAGTTCCTGCCTTGGTTTTCAGCTTCCTAAAAGATAGCTCCTGGGAAGCAGACCCATGCTGTGCTTTCTACTGTGGGACTCAGTAAACACACAGCTAACAATTTGCTTTTAAAATTTTAAAATGCTTTGGTGATTAGTGCATCTTCAAAACCAAGGAAGTACTGACAAAAAACAATCAGGGTTGGAGGGGGTGGCTCAGCAATTAAGAACACTGGCTGCTTGCGGTCCTTTGAATATGCTTGGCCCATGGGAAGTGTATATATATATATATATATATATATATATATGTGTGTGTGTGTGTGTATATATATGTGTGTGTGTGTATATATATATATATATATATATATATATATATATATATATATATGTTCGAGTCTGGACAGTGTGATAGAGAGCCTCCTCCTGGATGCCTGCAGAAGACAGTCTCCTCTTTGCAGCCTATGGATCAAGATGTAGAATTCTCAGCTCCCCTAGCACCTTGTCTGCCTGCACACTGCCATGCCTCCCACCATGATGGTAATGGATTCTGTAGCCAACAAGATTTATTAGTTACGCTTAGCTAAAATGGAGACATTTCTATGTTTTAGCCAGTCTCAGAGACGTTTCCATATAGAGGGATCGGCACTTCATCTTATGTCTTTTGCTAGTTTTATTTTCTCCTTTATGGATGTAGCCTAGATCTTCAGAGGGCTTCCCCTGGTGAATCTGATTTTTGTCAATTTGGAAGAAATCCACAGCTTTTCTTTTCCCCTGGAGTCAAATACAAAACCTCTTTCCTAGCATGACATTGCCTAGCGCTCCATTCTGAAGTTAAGAAATCCTTAATATAAATGGACCAGTTTTGTTCAGCAGGTTTTTTTTTTTCATAATCCAATGTCTGTCAGCAGCTGTTGTGTTTTGTTCATTAGCATTTTAAAAAATTCAAGTTAATAAAGCACTATGTAACGTATCTCTGGGGGTCCCTGCTACCCCTTTTTGTTTGTTAAGCATCTCCTTTAAAGTGTGATTAGCTCTCTCTACAACTGCTTATCCTGTAGGATTATGTGGTATACCTGTAATATGCTTTGTATTTTCATTTTGCTAGAGACATATGCTGAAGCATGGCCAGTCTTAATTTGTACAGGTATTCCCATAATTACCATAACTTCTAATAAATGTGTAATTATATACCAGTCCTTTCAGAACTTAAAGCAATTGCCCATTGAAATCCTGAATATGTCTCTATGGTATAATGTACATATTTTAATTTTTTAAACTCTGCAAAATGAAACACATCCATTTTCCAAATTTCATTCCTTTGGGTACCTTTTGAGTTATTCCCTGCAGGTAATGGGGTTTGCTATACAAAGAACAGGTAGGATATAGCCTTTTAATTTCTTTGTTTTGCTGACAAGTTTAGAAAAATATTTCTTCAATTTTTTTGCTTCAGACATGATTTTTTAATGAAATTCTGAAGCTTAATAGCTAATCAATGTCATCATTACTTTGTACTGGAGGACCTGTTAGACCTGAATGGAGTCTGATATGTGTTATGTACAGTGAATGATTTCTATTTGTGGTTACTTGTTATGGTTGAGAAAATAGTGAAGTTAATTCTGAATCATCCTGAGTAAGTTCAGTGGTTTCTCTATAAAAAAATAATTCTTTCTTGTACTGAGTCAATAACTGTAATAAAAGATTTTGGAAAGTCTAATAATGCCATAAGAATGACATATAGCTCTGATTATTTTAAAACTGAATTATAAAGACTCTGAATTACTTTTCTTATACTTTCTGACTTATAATCTGCCTTTTCTGATTTATTTGCATCAACATAGAATGTAGGGGCTCCAGAAATTGGTGTCCCTCTTACTATGTGAGGGGGAATCCAATTATTTCCTTTGATAAACTGAAGTTGCTTGTTCTGGAATAATTGTTGTTAATATCTCCCAAAAAATTACTGCAATCCCTTTGTCAATGTTATTTTTCTGTTTATAATGAGGCAATTTATGCATTAGTAAAAGGTACCACAATTTCTGTTGGATCTATTTCTGCTAATTGATGAAATCTAATTTTCTTTTCAGAATCAATGCAGAAACCTTTTCTATATAAGCCTTTAATTTTTCACTCAGTTTATGTACTATTCTGTTGCAGTAAAAAAAAAAAATGGTTTGGTGGCTACCGGTTCCCATGTGCTCTCACTCCACTCAAATCTGTGGGAGCTGCATGCTCCAACTGTTTCTCTGCCAGCCGCTTTCACACACTGTCCCCTTGTTGTTACCATGCCTGACATACACATTGCATTCTTCAGGCAGTTCTAGTGTGGCACCATGCCATGCTAGCCTCAGGTATTCTATAGCCTAGAATGGCTTCCAAAACTGAGACAGGTTGTCTCTCTGCCCACCGGGAACTTTGCTTACATCCCCTGTAGCCCAGTAAAACCAAAGCTCTAGAAACTTGTAGTTTACCACTTAGATTTATATGTTAAATTCTCAATCCACAATACATCCACACAATAAATTCATTGCCAATTAATAAAGATATAAACTGTCCACCTAGACAAAATAAAATTGACCTAGTTCACCTGGATCTGGATCGTCCTTCTCTGTTGTCTCCATCTTGAGTCTCTCACTTCTTATCCTCCTTTCTCCTTCCAAGACTTTTTCCCTGCCTACCCTTCCTTCTTATTCAATAATTGGCTTCGCCTTATCCTGGACCTGCCTTCCTGCATAATGACATCATCCTACACTATCCATTCTAAGATACAATCTCTTTGCATCAGAATTCTTGTGGGAGAATGACCAGAAGGGAAAATAACTAAAATACAAGCCATCTTTGTTTCCAAATGATCTATATATGCTTTGTGTGGTTCCTTTTCTACCAGGGCCAATTCTTTTTCAGCCTCAGCTGATAATTTTCTTGGGGTATTTAAGTTTTTATCACCTTGTATGTTTTAAAATATATTATATAGTTCTTGAGTAGTAAATCTAATTATGGACCTTAGTCAATTAATATCTCCTGACAATTTTTGAAAATCATTAAGAGTTCCTAATTGGCCTCTCTTGATTTGTTCCAAATGTTTTTTAAATCCATACTATACCTTAGATAATTAATAGAATCTCCTGTTTGCACCTTTTTTCAGGATCAATTTGTAATCCCCAGCAAAATTCTCTTCATTAAACATTTTCCTTAAGGTATTTATATCTGAAACAGCCAATAAGATATCAGCCACATAATGGTAAATTATGGATTAAGGAAACTGCTTATTAATTATTTATAATGGCTAATGTACAATATTGGCATAAAGTAGGACTATTCAACATTTCTTGTGGCAAGACTTTCCAATGATACCTTTTCATTGGACAACTTCTGTTAAAAGTAAGAACTGAAAAAGCAAACCTTTCTCTATCACGCTCATCATGTAAAGAGATTGTGAAAAAGCACTCTTTTAAATTAATTATTATAGACCATGCCTTAAGTAACAAGGAAGGCAATGGGATTCCAGTCTATAAAAAGCCCATTGGCTAAATGATATTTTTAATTGTTCTCAGATCTGTCAACATCCTCCATTTGCCAGATTTCTTTCTAATGACAAATACAGGAGAATTCCAAGGGCTCTTCTATATGTTGAGCCTCCAGCTGCTCTTGGAATAGCTGTTCTAGTGCCTGTAACTTTTCTTTTGTCATAGGCCATTGTTCTGTCCAAACAGGTTTTCCAAGTAGGGCGGCTGGAGATAGGCCAGCAGTGGCTCCCCCATATAAAATTGTAGAGTCAGCCTGTGCTTTATCCTGCTTATGGACAGCTTGGACAGTCTGTAACTGTCTTTGATAACAATTTTAAATTTCTTTATTAGGAACATTTCTTCTCTTTGAGCCTGTCTCTAAAGTTGGAGGAATGCTAGTCTGTGCTTCCCACCATTGCAATAGATCTCTTTCCCACAAATTTATGGCTATATTAGCTATATGTGGCCTTTATTTTCCTATTTGATCTTGTGGTTCTATGCTATTAATCAGATTTTGTTTTACCTAAGACAATACCTTAATTACTAGGAGCTATTTAGATACCCTTTGCAGTGGCCAAGCCGGAGTCCAGGAATCTTGTAATATAGTTATTTCTGGTTCTGTATCTACTAAGCCTTCACTATTAATTACATCTAACTGTAATTTTAACTTTGGTCTCTTATCATTTATAGTAGTTTGCCAAATATCTGGGATTTGGTATCTTTAGAATCTCTTGTTTTTATTCATAGGAGATGCTCTATCTCTGTTAAATGCTTTATTTATATTTTGAGCAGCTCTGTTTGTCCTATCAGGTTTTGATGTTTTGTTGTTTTGTTTTATTTTAGTTTTTAGTTTTTGTTTTAATGGTTTTTTGGTTCTTTTTCAGAATAATCTTTCTTGGTGGACAGGAAACCAATGGCTCATTGGTTTGTTTGGTTTTTTTTTTTTGTTTTGTTTTTGTTGTTGTTTTGTTTTGTTCGTTTGTTTGTTGTTGTTGGGCCTTAAGCAAAGCCCCTTAGTCAGTTTTTCAACATTAAGGAATTGCCTCAATTATTTTTGGATGACCTACATTTGTGAGCCTTATGTATATTCCTTCCACATCTCCATTTCACAGGAATCTCTCTCCATAAATAATGGTTAGAGAAGAAATTATCCTTAGCAAATATTTGTCTACAATCGTTTAGGGAATTGCCTCATCTTTCACAGCCATAGTAGTTTTAATCCATTTATAAAGAGGTGTGGATCTGGCCCTTAAAGGTCTAATAGCAATTTGAATTCAGCATTACCATTTCAAAAGCTAAAGATTCAATTAAAAATTCCCTAGTATTTTGATCTGATGTTGCTCTCTTTAGAGCTGTAGATAGTGTTTGTAAAAAATTGGTGAAAGATTCATTTGAACCTGGTTCACCTTTGTAAATGATTCATCTCATCCCTGTTCAACTTGTCTCAATCACTTAAGGCTATTGTATTATATTGTTTTAAAACAGCATCATCAAGAGCAATGTACTTTTAATTCAGAATATGGACCTTCACCTAATAGCTGATTATTGACAATATCAATGCCTCTAGTCCTATTTCATGGAGAGTTGAGGGTCCTGCATCCTCTCAGCCACAGGGCATGGCTGTTTGGGGAGGCAGAATGCAGAAAGTTTGACTGTGCTTACCCCATGCCACCAACGGTGTAAGTGTAGGTTGCAATGAAGCACCCAGACACTGCTCTGGGCATGGAGAAGTATAGTCTGAGGCATGGGACAGTCAGAGCTAGCTGGGTCGGGGGTGAAGAGAAAGTTGAATCTGGGCTGGATCTAGCCTGGAGCCAGAGGATGGGAGGTGGGAAGGGAGAGCTCTGGTTGGTCCCATGGGGAGAGTTCTTGGCTTGACTACAGGCTTGGGCTTGGTGGCTGGGAGTGCAGAGAGGCCTTCTATGGGAGACTAGACAGTGTCTATAGGCAAAGGCCTTCTTTATGTCTCCCCTCAGGGTATTCTGATGAAAAGAGGCAGTCCATGGTTCTAAATCATTTATTGCCATGGTGGAAAGTGGATGTGTAAAATCATACTCCGTTTCTCAGTGCGGGCATGAGATTAAATACCTTTTGCAGGGAGGGAAGTCTGGGAAGGAAAGCTTATTGGCTAAGTGCTCCAGACCTCTAGGTATCTCATTAAAATGGCAATCTCTGTCTTGAGCCTACGTGATCACAGGTCACATCCTTTTCCTCATCTATGTAGAGGGTCTTGGGGCATTACCCTTACATGACTGATGACCACAAATCTATGATGGGCTAAGGGTAGTGACAGGGGCCTGGTGCCCAGAAGCAGGCAAAGCTCCTACTGTCTCTTCAGGGTCTTTGAAGCTTCTGCTAGCCTTAGCTCAACTTAGCTACCTTTCACGGTCCACTGCCCCACAATTTTGTTGCTCCATAAATGAAACTTAATCTTTACCACATTAGTCATTGAAATTGAGGGTCAGGCTCTAATATAGCTGTAATCAATGTCTCCAATCTTTTGGAATTATATAAATTTACATTTCCTAATTATTAAGTATCTGTTTTACATGTATCGAATGTAAGCAATAGGTTGTCATTGCTTCTTTAAATCACTTTAAAGCTTGTGCCTCTGAGGGCTGCCATTCAAATTCTTAATAAACTAGTAGACCCTGTTTATCTGGTTGTAATTGCCTTACCAAGACTGGAAAAAATCACTTTAGGATTTTTTGTTGTTTTTTTTTTTTTTAAACAAATATAGACTGCTTTTTTTCAATCATGTTTCAAGGTATTGCTGTAGACTTTAGATAGGATTCAACTGATATTTTTTCATAACTCAAAGGATTATCTACATTTTGTTCTACTGTTTGTAACTTAGCAAGGATTTTTCAGTTCCTTCCTTATCCAAGTCTACTTCCTTTTGATCTCTCTTAAAAATGATATATAAAATTGTAGCCATTACTGAAAAAATAATTATTTGTATGCTGATGAGTGAAACAAAATTAGGATCCAGATGCCCTCTGTCATGGCATTTTTCTCCATTTTTGAAACAGAAAATATTTTTAATCTCTAACTCTCCTTAAGAATGCCACTTTCTTATTTTAAAACTAAATATTTCTTTCTATTATTTTTATACCCAGTTTCTCTTCTCTTTTCTTTTCTTTTCTTTTTTTTTTTTTAGTATAAAATGAAGAAATGAAGTTTATTTGGGACGTGGGAGGGTGTCTGGGGAAGGGAGTAGAGGCAGAGAAAAAGAAAGAAATGAGACAGAGAAGGATGGAGAGAAGAAAAAGAAGGGAAGAGGTCGCTGGGAGCATGTGGAGAGAGAGGGAGAGAGAGAGAGAGAGAGAGAGAGAGAGAGAGAGAGAGAGAGAGCGAGAGCCTCTTTTTTTTTTTTTTTTTTTTTTTTTTTTTTTTTTTTTTTTATTAACTTGAGTATTTCTTATATACATTTCGAGTGTTATTCCCTTTCCCGGTTTCCGGGCAAACATCCCCCTCCCCCCTCCCCTTCCTTATGGGTGTTCCCCTCCCAACCCTCCCCCCATTGCCGCCCTCCCCCCATAGACTAGTTCACTGTGGGTTCAGTCTTAGCAGGACCCAGGGCTTCCCCTTCCACTGGTGCTCTTACTAGGATATTCATTGCTACCTATGGGGTCAGAGTCCAGGGTCAGTCCATGTATAGTCTTTAGGTAGTGGCTTAGTCCCTGGAAGCTCTGGTTGCTTGGCATTGTTGTACTTTTGGGGTCTCGAGCCCCTTCAAGCTCTTCCAGTTCTTTCTCTGATTCCTTCAATAGGGGACCTATTCTCAGTTCAGTGGTTTGCTGCTGGCATTCGCCTCTATATTTGCTGTATTCTGGCTGTGTCTCTCAGGAGCGATCTACATCCGGCTCCTGTCGGTCTGCACTTCTTTGCTTCATCCATCTTGTCTAATTGGGTGGCTGTATATGTATGGGCCACATGTGGGGCAGGCTCTGAATGGGTGTTCCTTCAGTCTCTGTTTTAATCTTTGCCTCTCCCTTCCCTGCCAAGGGTATTCTTTTTCCTCATTTAAAGAAGGAGTGAAGCATTCACATTTTGATCATCCGTCTTGAGTTTCGTTTGTTCTAGGGATCTAGGGTAATTCAAGCATTTGGGCTAATAGCCACTTATCAATGAGTGCATACCATGTATGTCTTTCTGTGATTGGGTTAGCTCACTCAGGATGATATTTTCCAGTTCCAACCATTTGCCTACGAATTTCATAAACTCGTTGTTTTTGATAGCTGAGTAATATTCCATTGTGTAGATGTACCACATTTTCTGTATCCATTCCTCTGTTGAAGGGCATCTGGGTTCTTTCCAGCTTCTGGCTATTATAAATAAGGCTGCGATGAACATAGTGGAGCACGTGTCTCTTTTATATGTTGAGGCATCTTTTGGGTATATGCCCAAGAGAGGTATAGCTGGATCATCAGGCAGTTCAATGTCCAATTTTCTGAGGAACCTCCAGACTGATTTCCAGAATGGTTTTACCAGTCTGCAATCCCACCAACAATGGAGGAGTGTTCCTCTTTCTCCACATCCTCGCCAGCATCTGCTGTCACCTGAGTTTTTGATCTTAGCCAATCGCACTGGTGTGAGGTGAAATCTCAGGGTTGTTTTGATTTGCATTTCCCTTATGACTAAAGATGTTGAACATTTCTTTAGGTGTTTCTCAGCCATTCGGCATTCCTCAGCTGTGAATTCTTTGTTTAGCTCTGAACCCCATTTTTTAATAGGGTTATTTGTTTCCCTGCGGTCTAACTTCTTGAGTTCTTTGTATATTTTGGAAATAAGGCCTCTATCTGTTGTAGGATTGGTAAAGATCTTTTCCCAATCTGTTGGTTGCCGTTTTGTCCTAACCACAGTGTCCTTTGCCTTACAGAAGCTTTGCAGTTTTATGAGATCCCATTTGTCGATTCTTGATCTTAGAGCATAAGCCATTGGTGTTTTGTTCAGGAAATTTTTTTCCAGTGCCCATGTGTTCCAGATGCTTCCCTAGTTTTTCTTCTATTAGTTTGAGTGTGTCTGGTTTGATGTGGAGGTCCTTGATCCACTTGGACTTAAGCTTTGTACAGGGTGATAAGGATGGATCGATCTGCATTCTTCTACATGTTGCCCTCCAGTTGAACCAGCACCATTTGCTGAAAATACTATCTTTTTTCCATTGGATGGTTTTGGCTCCTTTGTCAAAAATCAAGTGACCATAGGTGTGTGGGTTCATTTCTGGGTCTTCAATTCTATTCCATTGGTCTATCTGTCTGTCTCTGTACCAATACCATGCAGTTTTTATCACTATTGCTCTGTAATACTGCTTGAGTTCAGGGATAGTGATTCCCCCTGAAGTCCTTTTATTGTTGAGGATAGCTTTAGCTATCCTGGGTTTTTTGTTATTCCAGATGAATTTGCAAATTGTTCTGTCTAACTCTTTGAAGAATTGGATTGGTATTTTGATGGGGATTGCATTGAATCTGTAGATTGCTTTTGGTAAAATGGCCATTTTTACCATATTAATCCTGCCAATCCATGAGCATGGGAGATCTTTCCATCTTCTGAGGTCTTCTACAATTTCTTTCCTCAGTGTCTTGAAGTTCTTATTGTACAGATCTTTTACTTGCTTGGTTAAAGTCACACCGAGGTACTTTATATTATTTGGGTCTATTATGAAGGGTGTCGTTTCCCTAATTTCTTTCTCGGCTTGTTTCTCTTTTGTATAGAGGAAGGCAACTGATTTATTTGAGTTAATTTTATACCCAGCCACTTTGCTGAAGTTGTTTATCAGCTTTAGTAGTTCTCTGGTGGAACTTTTGGGATCACTTAAATATACTATCATGTCATCTGCAAATAGTGATATTTTGACCTCTTCTTTTCCGATCTGTATCCCTTTGATCTCCTTTTGTTGTCTGATTGCTCTGGCTAGAACTTCAAGAACTATATTGAATAAGTAGGGAGAGAGTGGGCAGCCTTGTCTAGTCCCTGATTTTAGTGGGATTGCTTCAAGTTTCTCTCCATTTAGTTTAATGTTAGCAACTGGTTTGCTGTATATGGCTTTTACTATGTTTAGGTATGGGCCTTGAATTCCTATTCTTTCCAGGACTTTTATCATGAAGGGGTGTTGAATTTTGTCAAATGCTTTCTCAGCATCTAATGAAATGATCATGTGGTTCTGTTCTTTCAGTTTGTTTATATAATGGATCACGTTGATGGTTTTCCGTATATTAAACCATCCCTGCATGCCTGGGATGAAGCCTACTTGATCATGGTGGATGATTGTTTTGATGTGCTCTTGAATTCGGTTTGCCAGAATTTTTTGAGTATTTTTGCGTCGATATTCATAAGGGAAATTGGTCTGAAGTTCTCTTTCTTTGTTGTGTCTTTGTGTGGTTTAGGTATAAGAGTAATTGTGGCTTCGTAGAAGGAATTCGGTAGGGCTCCATCTGTTTCAATTTTGTGGAATAGTTTGGATAATATTGGTATGAGGTCTTCTATGAAGGTTTGATAGAATTCTGCACTAAACCCGTCTGGACCTGGGCTCTTTTTGGTTGGGAGACCTTTAATGACTGCTTCTATTTCCTTAGGAGTTATGGGGTTGTTTAACTGGTTTATCTGTTCCTGATTTAACTTCGATACCTGGTATCTGTCTAGGAAATTGTCCATTTCCTGAAGATTTTCAAATTTTGTTGAATATAGGTTTTTATAGTAAGATCTGATGATTTTTTGAATTTCCTCCGAATCTGTAGTTATGTCTCCCTTTTCATTTCTGATTTTGTTAATTTGGACACACTCTCTGTGTCCTCTCGTTAGTCTGGCTAAGGGTTTATCTATCTTGTTGATTTTCTCAAAGAACCAACTTTTGGTTCTGTTGATTCTTTCTATGGTCCTTTTTGTTTCTACTTGGTTGATTTCAGCTCTGAGTTTGATTATTTCCTGCCTTCTACTCCTCCTGGGTGTATTTGCTTCTTTTTGTTCTAGAGCTTTTAGGTGTGCTGTCAAGCTGCTGACATATGCTCTTTCCTGTTTCTTTCTGCAGGCACTCAGCGCTATGAGTTTTCCTCTTAGCACAGCTTTCATTGTGTCCCATAAGTTTGAGTATGTTGTATCTTCATTTTCATTAAATTCTAAAAAGTTTTTAATTTCTTTCTTTATTTCTTCCTTGACCAGGTTATCATTGAGTAGAGCATTGTTCAATTTCCACGTATATGTGGGCATTCTTCCCTTATTGTTATTGAAGACCAGTTTTAGGCCGTGGTGGTCCGATAGCACGCATGGGATTATTTCTATCTTTCTGTACCTGTTGAGGCCCGTTTTTTGACCAATTATATGGTCAATTTTGGAGAAAGTACCATGAGGAGCTGAGAAGAAGGTATATCCTTTTGCTTTAGGATAGAATGTTCTATAAATATCCGTTAAGTCCATTTGGCTCATGACTTCTCTTAGTCTGTCGACATCACTGTTTAATTTCTGTTTCCATGATCTGTCCATTGATGAGAGTGGGGTGTTGAAATCTCCCACTATTATTGTGTGAGGTGCAATGTGTGTTTTGAGCTTTAGTAAGGTTTCTTTTACATATGTAGGTGCCCTTGTATTTGGGGCATAGATATTTAGGATTGAGAGTTCATCTTGGTTGATTTTTCCTTTGATGAATATGAAGTGTCCTTCCTTATCTTTTTTGATGACTTTTAGTTGGAAATTGATTTTATTTGATATTAGAATGGCTACTCCAGCTTGCTTCTTCTGACCATTTGCTTGGAAAGTTGTTTTCCAGCCTTTCACTCTGAGGTAGTGTCTGTCTTTGTCTCTGAGGTGTGTTTCCTGTAGGCAGCAGAATGCAGGGTCCTCGTTGCGTATCCAGTTTGTTAATCTATGTCTTTTTATTGGGGAGTTGAGGCCATTGATATTGAGAGATATTAAGGAATAGTGATTATTGCTTCCCGTTATATTCATATTTGATGTGAGGTTATGTTTGTGTGCTTTCATTCTCTTTGTTTTGTTGCCAAGACGATTAGTTTCTTGCTTCTTCTAGGGTATAGCTTGCCTCCTTATGTTGGGCTTTACCATTTATTATCCTTTGTAGTGCTGGATTTGTAGAAAGATATTGTGTAAATTTGGTTTTGTCATGGAATATCTTGGTTTCTCCATCAATGTTAATTGAGAGTTTTGCTGGATACAGTAATCTGGGCTGGCATTTGTGTTCTCTTAGGGTCTGTATAACATCAGTCCAGGATCTTCTGGCCTTCATAGTTTCTGGCGAGAAGTCTGGTGTGATTCTGATAGGTCTCCCTTTATATGTTACTTGACCTTTTTCCCTTACTGCTTTTAATATTCTTTCTTTATTTTGTGCGTTTGGTGTTTTGACAATTATGTGACGGGAGGTGTTTCTTTTCTGGTCCAATCTATTTGGAGTTCTGTAGGCTTCCTGTATGTCTATGGGTATCTCTTTTTTTAGGTTAGGGAAGTTTTCTTCTATGATTTTGTTGAAGATATTTACTGGTCCTTTGAGCTGGGAGTCTTCACTCTCTTCTATACCTATTATCCTTAGGTTTGATCTTCTCATTGAGTCCTGGATTTCCTGTATGTTTTGGACCAGTAGCTTTTTCCGCTTTACATTATCTTTGACAGTTGAGTCAATGATTTCTATGGAATCTTCTGCTCCTGAGATTCTCTCTTCCATCTCTTGTATTCTGTTGGTGAAGCTTGTATCTACAGCTCCTTGTCTCTTCTTTTGGTTTTCTATATCCAGGGTTGTTTCCATGTGTTCTTTCTTGATTGCTTCTATTTCCATTTTTAATTCCTTCAACTGTTTGATTGTGTTTTCCTGGAATTCTTTCAGGGATTTTTGCGATTCCTCTCTGTAGGCTTTTACTTGTTTATTAATGTTTTCCTGTGCTTCCCTAAGTGTGTTCAGGTCTTTCCTGAAGTCCTCCAGCATCATGATCAAATATGATTTTGAAACTAGATCTTGCTTTTCTGGTGTGTTTGGATATTCCATGTTTGTTTTGGTGGGAGAATTGGGCTCCGATGATGGCATGTAGTCTTGGTTTCTGTTGCTTGGGTTCCTGCGCTTGCCTCTCGCCATCAGATTATCTCTAGTGTTACTTTGTTCTGCTATTTCTGACAGTGGCTAGACTGTCCTATAAGCCTGTGTGTCAGGAGTGCTGTATACCTGTTTTCCTCTCTTTCAGTCAGTTATGGGGACAGAGTGTTCTGCTTTCGGGCGTGTAGTTTTTCCTCTCTACAGGTCTTCAGCTGTTCCTGTGGGCCTGTGTCTTGAGTTCACCAGGCAGCTTTCTTGCAGCAGAAAAGTTGGTCTTACCTGTGGTCCCGAGGCTCAGGTTTGCTCGTGGGGTGCTGTCCAGGGGCTCTCTGCAGCGGCAGCAACCAGGAAGACCTGTGCCGCCCCTTCCGGGAGCTTCAGTGCACCAGGGTTCCAGATGGTCTTTGGCTTTTTCCTCTGGCGTCCGAGATGTGTGTGCAGGGAGCAGTCTCTTCTGGTTTCCCAGGCCTGTCTGCCTCTCTGAAGGTTTAGCTCTCCCTCCCACGGGATTTGGGTGCAGAGAACTGTTTATCCGGTCTGTTTCCTTCAGGGTCCGGCGGTGTCTCCGGCAGGGGTCCTGCCGCTCCTGGGCCCTCCCCCACGGGAGCCCAGAGGCCTTATACAGTTTCCTCTTGGGCCAGGGATGTGGGCAGGGGTGAGCAGTGTTGGTGGTCTCTTCTGCTCTGCAGCCTCAGGAGTGCCCACCTGACCAGGCGGTTGGGTCTCTCTCTCACCGGGTCTGGGAGCAGAGAGCTGCTGCGGGCCGGGATCCGCGGGTGTGGGACTTCCGGTAAACACAGAACGTGCCCGGTTCTAGAGAAATTCTGCTTCCGTGTGTCCCAAGCTCACCAGGCAGCTTTCTTGCAGCAGAAAATTTGGTCTTACCTGTGGTCCCGAGGCTCAGGTTCGCTCGTGGGGTGCTGCCCAGGGGCTCTCTGCAGCGGCAGCAACCAGGAAGCTCTTTTTTTTAAGTTTAATGCCTTAACAGTTCAGAAGTTTGGGGCTTTTCATTCCCACTACACCACTAGGAAAAGGTTCCTTTTATCTCTCTGTGAGTTTGCAGGCTTCTTAGGCCAGCACATGTCTACCGTGGCTAACTCTGCCCTCTCAGCTCAGTAGAGCAAGCTGACCTTGTTAGTTCACTAAAGCTCTGACTCAAGAGAAAGGACAATGGAGTTCTACCAACTGAGTTCCTCATGGGTCTCTGCTTGCTCCAGGAGGCACCATGGGATATAATGGGCCTGCACTTCTACTGTACCCCTCTCTGTGGTTTCCTCCCCATACCATTTGTGTGGTTAGCCAGAGTTCAGCTGCTCTGCTCACAGAGCAGCCTGTCCACTGTCCCAGAGCAGATGTTAAACCATCCTTCCTAGTGGCTTCTCAGGCTCTCAGCCTGAGTTCTAGCCCCACATTGGGCACCATTCCTATCTGCCTGCTTTTCCACTCATGATCTAGTTCCCACAATAACGATTCTGAGACGTATTATGAATAAATGCCTAGTCCATATGCTAGGTCTTGTTCTCTGACTGGTTTGTAGCTTAACTGACCTGTTTATTCTCTTCTATGAGTGCCACATGACTGTTTACCTCTTCTCAGTTTCATGCACCTGTCTCTTCAGACTTCCAGGTGAATCTCTTCCTATGTCTGATTCTATCTCAGAATTCCTCGCTCTCCCTCCTGGAACTCCCTCCTTCTACTTCCTGTCGAAGCTAATAAGCCATCAGCCTTTTTGTTGACAGATACACAAGAGCTTCTACACTAAACCTCTGAAACTATAAGCAAGCCCCAATTAAATGTTTGCATTTATAAGAGTTGCCCTGGTCATTGTGTCTCTTCACAGCAATAAAACGAACAGTAAGACACTCCTTTTCCAGAGAGCCCAGGTTTGATTCTGGGCACACACATAGTAGTTCACAACTGTCTATAATTCAAATTCTGGGGGGATTCAACAAGTGCACAAAAAATTTGAAAATCTATAAAGATAAAACTGTTTTTAATAAAAATATCTGTTGGGTGGTACCTCTGAAGTATGAGTGAAAGAGCACTAATTTGTTAGTTTTAGGACAATTTCTTTAAAATGCTTCAGTGACTCAACACAAAAGAAAAAGAAAGCATAACCGATGTTGAACATTCTTAAAGGAGAGAAAGTAGCATTAGGCTGATGACCCACAAGATCTAAGGTCGGTATAAGTCTATTGTTATCCACTACTGCCTTACAACAGCTTCATACTTAACATATTTTCCACTCTGTGTGGTGCTGATCCTGCAATTTTCTGAGTCATAGTCAGCATTGATAAGTCTAGAAATGTAATTCTAATTTTCCTTACTTTGCAATATGAAATTTAAAACCTTGAAAGTATATTGAAGATTAAAATAGACTTTGAAAGCTTAAGACCCTTTCATGTATGTGGAGGAAATAAAAAGTTCCTTAAAGATAAATTAAGAAGTTTATTATCTTTAGTAAGTTAAAGATAAATATAATAAATGATGAATTTAAGAGTCATTAATTCATAAATAGCTTCTTTGCTAAACAAAACCAAACAAATTAGCATGCATTGAATTTTATTAAAAGTGCTATAGAATTTTAAGGGGTAAATCATTATAATGGTCCCCTACCTTCCTCCTTTGAATATTCAAAGTATATTTAAATACCTTGTAGAAAGTAAGTATTTAAGTAATTTTGGCTCCCTGTAGTTTCTTTGTAAATTCGTAGTACTGAACTTATATTGCAATTCCCAGTGCAATACAAACAAATAACTGAAATATTTCTCAGGACAAAGTACAAATGCTTTTGAAATGCATGGGAAGTCATTCTGTTATAATGGTTTGGGGAACTAGAAAGGATCTTAGAAGTCATCTAATCTCTATAGCTAAGGAAATGTTTACTGTATGCTGCTAATCCGAAGAGATAAAACATGATATTAGGCTGCAATTACAACCAAATGTTTAACTGAACAAATCTAGCCTCTGAGATTTCTTTAAGCCTTCTTTAAGAGATAGATCTTTCACTTCCCTTTGGTTTCTGGCCTCTTCTCCCCACTATCCAGGTTGCTTTCTTTGCCTACTTTGCTGAGATTAGCATCTTCTGCCCACTTTCCCAGATGGAAAAGTGGCATCATTAGGTGCTTGGCACTCAGCAGGAAAGAACACAGCTGGAGTACCCCACTAACACTCCATGTAAGGGTAGGTAGAAAAATTGTGTCTCTTTTCTTGACAAAAGCTGTGTGACTCAGCAGTAAAAATAAAGCCCTTTTCTTTTCCTGCCTCATAAAAGGAAAAGAGAAACATGGGAGAGGATGGAATTGAAGAGAGGCTTTTATGAAGTAAATGGGCAAGAGTTGGAGAAAGGTGGGGAGAGGCAGAAAATAGACAAAGGTGTTTGTGTACTTAGGAGCTGCCTGAAGCAGACTAGGAGAGGTGAAAAAAAAAATCACAGAAAAGTACTAAGTACAGTATTTCCTTGACAAAGACCTCAGAAAAGACTGAGACTAAATCCTGCTAACATGGATTCCCTCTGAGAGAGCCTCCTAATTGTGTTCCAGGCCTGGGCAGGGATTAAGTGGAGCCTAGACAGAGGATGACTAGACTAATGGGAGACACACACACACACACACACAGAGAGAGAGAGAGAGAGAGAGAGAGGAGAGAGAGAGAGAGATCTCAGTGTTTCACTGAACTTGAAGAGGTAGTGTATCAAGTACAAAGGTGCAACAAGCTAAGGAAGAAGCTTGGGAGGAAGCTCAGTCAGTAAGGTCCCTGCTGTGAAAGAACAAAGCCTGAGTTCATGGCCATTTCACACTCACATTTCCCTCATGCTGGGGAAGCAGAAACAGGATAGATACCTAGACTGGCCAGCCAGCCTAGTCAAACTGACAAGCTCCCAGTTCAAGGACAGACCTCATCTCAAAACAATGAGATGAGGAGTGATGTAGACTGCAGATCTCTACCCTTAGAGAGGTGCACACCCAAATGTGTACACACATACACACATACAAAAAAGCAAAAGGGTTCAAGCCCTAGGCAGATGAACTGATAGCTTTGACTACAATAGTTTAGTTAACATCTGTGTTGTCTGAACATCCAACCAGATACCAAAAAATATCAAGCATTCATATGGATGAGTCAGGTTAACTGTCACAACAAATTAGTAGATGACACTTTAAAAGGACAGTGTACAGTGTACATATTCTACATAGATCTGAAACTCCTAAAAACAGAAGTGCTGAGGGTGGCTCTCATCACATACCATTGCAGTTACATTTTTAGAGTTGATACTTACTCAGGCTTACCTAATAATATGTGAGAACTGTGTGTGTGTGTGTGTGTGTGTGTGTGTGTGTGTGTGTGTGTGTTGAGATAGGGTCTACTCATCATATAGACCTAGCTGATCTCCAAAGTGTGCTGATCCTCCTGTCCCTGCTTCCTGAGTGCTGGGACTGTAGTGGGCACAATGCATGGCGCAGTAGTAGAAAATGTTAAAAATTCTAATTTTGTCATTTTCTATGGATCGCTAATTTTTTTCTATGGAAACAAAATCTGCAATGGTGGCAAATATTTTCCTTAAGTAAGATGCCATAAATACCTTGGCGGTGGAGCATATTGGCCTGGCTAGTATGAAGTCAATCAGTTCTGTGAGGGGGTAGTGAGAATGATTATAGGAAAGATGGAAAAGAAGACACGGAGACAAAGGTTAAAAATCGGCGGGGCTGTGCAGCAACCTTGAGTTTACTTCTCTTAGGCTTTATATACTTTACAGTATCATGGGAAACAAAGTCACAAACTAGCAGAGACAATGGCTGATGTACGTTGGCTATCTGTACCAATCCAGAGACTTCCCTATTCCTTCCTGTACCTTCTTCCAAGATTAACAAAACATTTAGCTCCTAGCATTGAGCTTCAAAGGTAGGCTTTCACAGAATCAGGCAAAATGGCTCCTGACATCACCCCCCTCTCCCTTTTTTTATTGGAGATTTTTTAAATTTATATTTCAAATGTTGTCCTCTACCCAACCACCCACCACTTCCAGCCTCCCCACCCTGACATTCACCTACACTAGGGGGGTCCAGCCTTGGCAGGACCAAGGACTTCTCCTTCCATTGGTGCCCAACAAGGCCATCCTTTGCTATATATGCAGCTAGAGTCATGGGTTTGTTCATATGTACTCTTTGGATGGTGATTTAGTCCCTGGGAGCTCTGGTTGGTTGATATTGTTGTTCTAATGCGGTTGCAAACCCCATCAGCTCCTTTAATCCTTTCTCTAACTCCTCCAATGGGGACCCCATTCTCAGTTCAATGGTTAACTGTAAGCATTTGCCTCTGTGTTTGTCTTGCTCTAGCAGATCCTCTCAGGAGACAGCTAGATCAGGCTCCTGTCAGCACACACTTCTTGGTTTGGTGGCTGTATGTATAATGACTGGATCCCCAGGTGGAGCAGTCTCTAGATTACCTTTTCTTCAGTCTCTGCTCCAAACTTTGTCTCCATATCCCCTCCTATGAATATTTTTGTTTTCCCTTCTAAGAAGGACTGGAGCATCCGCACTTTAGTTGTCCTTCTTCTTGAGCTTCATGTGGTCTGTGGATTGTATCTTGGGTAATCCAAGCTTTTTGGCTAACCCTATCCCCTTTTTATACAAGCCAAAGCTGTCTCAGCTATTGGTGTAGAAAGACTGTCTGTCCTTGGTGTCTCCCCAAGAGTTGTAAATCTTATCTGTCTTTGAAGACATGATTTCTGGCATTCATGTCTTGTCTTAGGTTAATCCACCTCTGAGAGAATCTTATCTGTCTTTAACTACCAGCCTCTATAATGGGGGAGGTAACCCATTAGGTCATAGTTTGAGCCGAATATGATGGAGATATGGACAGATGTTTAAAAAGGCATGGAGGGCAAACTTAATCACAAGTGGAAGCAGGCATAATCCTATAGCTATTAGAATACTAAAACAAGTATTGAGAAGGCTAAATGGGTAACAGAAGACCAGGAAGGCATTTTTTTTTTAAATTTTCTAACCATTTAGAGGCAACTTTTGTAAGACAGAATTGGAGTGGTTTAGTATCTTTTAGATTTAAAATTTCTTGATGTAATTCAATTAGATACAAGGAAACATTAGCATCGTGTAAAACCCCTTTAAAATGTAAACATACCCAGTCTCAAGCTAGGTAGCTTTTATTATCTACTTTAGGAATACTACAAATTGATTGACATTCTATATGACATTTTAAATGTGATCTTATCTTTAGAGATTTAATTTTATCTCTCAAATATTGTGCTACTTTATATAAAACATTTATCTTTTGTGTTACCTTACTCTCAATATCTTTTTGTGTCTCTACGGCTAAGGTGACGTTTTTAGACAAATCATTAACAAAATGAGCAGTTTGAACAGATTGAGACAACACCACGGCAGCAGCAGTAGCGGTGGCTATAATAGGTGCTATAGCAAGGATTCCAGTCATGTTCAATCCAACCACTTTTACGTCTACTCAAAGCTTTTTTGAATTTTATTTAATGCTTGAAAATGCTACCTGCATACCAAGGTTTTGAAATCTTGACTGGAAGCATAACAAATGAAGGTTGAAGTACCATAACAATCTCAGATACACAATTCGCAAGTTACATTGAATCTAAACCCATGCATAGTGAAGTTAATTTTCTCTACTAATAATGTACATGGTAGGGAAATATAGGCAAGTATATTTCCCAATGGCATCAATCCGAACCCAGTGTTTGATCTTTGTTTAGTAATTGTGTTAGTCAGCTTAACATCTGTCTCCTAGATATAAGTGTTTGTTGATCCCAGGCTAGACCACCAGAGTCTTTTTTTTTTTCAGTCAACTGAGTTTGTTTGTCCCTCGTAATCTGATAGCTTTCCTCAAGTGGACATCAGCATCAACATCAGAATCAGCATCACAAGTCTGGTCAATTATTTTTTCTGTATGGCGAAACAAACTCTCCAGAAGTCACCTGGAATTTTCAGCATCCTGTGGAAAAACCACAAATATATCCTCTTTCCATATTAATACTGGATCAGGACCATGTCATATGTCGATAAGTGGGTCCTTCCCTTTCACCTGGGCCTAAGTATGCCAAGTTGTAGGGCGTCATAGATGCTCAGCAGTAGAGAGTCCCTTGGTATCTAAGGTTAAAAAAATTTCCAAATAAACTTTTGTAGTGAAGAAGTAACTGCTTTGCAAGGTGGCATTTCTTAGTCAAGACCCTTAGCCAAAACACATGAAGACAAAGACAGGACAGGATGTAAAATATGAGAACAATCCAGGCTTCCCACACAGCACAGGAGTCTGTAAGACTTGCCTAGTCCTCTCTAGACAAGAAGGCAGAGCATAACGCTTCCAGGACACTCCCATTGGTCCTCCCTTAGCTGGGCCCTAAGAAACACCATCAACTCTCCTGCTTTAAACCCTTCATTAGCGTCTACCTTCCTCTCAGGCACCTTCTGTGCTCTCGATGTCTCAAGATTGTTTCCTAACAAGGAGGAGCATGATCAGAATTAAACATACCTGGAGGTGTTAAGCTTGCTGTGTGCTGTCTTCCAAAGATGTTTCTACTTGGAGATTATCCAATTGGTTAGCATCCAAGAGACATATTAAGCCTGTATATATGAAAGAAAAACAAATAAACAAACAACAAGCTTCCATAATTCCTGGTCTAGACAGGGGAAATGATAAGCAAAAAAACAGTTGCATGTATCAAAAAGTGGTGGTTCTAACCTGGGTGTGGCAGAGCGATGACTGTCGTCCAAGTCTAACAAGAGAGTCTCATTGGGGGAGGCTTGGAGGATGGACTTAATAGATACAGGAAGTGCCCATGTTCTTCAGCAACTATAAAAGCAGAGGTTCGCGATTGATCCAAGCAGTGAATCAGGGAGATAATTCCAAAATGAAATACACCTTGTGCTAAGAGACTTCAGAATGGGGTGTAAAGAAGGTAGGAGATAAGGTTGCCAGACTAGATTCTGCATGGCTCTATTTGACTCAATGTGCAGCGCGGGCTTTGTGCTGTGGCTGTCGTGTGTTTTGCCTGCAAGGAGTACTGAGGTCCATCACACACCAGGTCAGCAAATACCGGCAACAAAGAAGGAGGTGAACGAATGGGGTGGGAACAAGGAAGCATCAGGAATGCGGGAGAAACTCCCGGCTGGTTTGTTTCAGTTTGCTCACTTTGTAATCATGTATAGAATTGCATGAGGAACTGTATTAAAGGGTCACAGGGTTAATAACATAAAGAATTACTGCGCTAGATGATCTAACTTGAGGGATCACCTAGCCTACACTATGAGAACAATGCTAGGGATGTTGGGAGACACCAAAAATGTGCAAGCAAGACATTAAGATCAAAGATGTGTCTATTTGTATGTGCAGATTAGAGGACAGGCCATGATCTCATACCCTGTTAGCACCGGTAGCTTTTGTCCCATTCCCTTTGCGTGAGACAAATGTATTGCTAATGACTTATAAATACTAGATATATTTTTGAGCTATATTTTTAGATTATAAACATGAAAATATTTTACCCAACATATTAATGTCCAGTGACTAAATTTAGGTCAGGAACAAGCCCCGCAGGTGAATACACTATGACACCAAGCAGTTTTCTAGAATTGTCTATGGGTGAGAGAATTCTCAGCCTGCTTAAGAATCCTTCTCTCACTGATAACAAGCTGTAATACAGAGTAGTAGTGATAAAAAAAATTGTATGTTACTGATACAGAGACAGGCAGGTAGATCAATGGAATAGAATTGAAGACCCATACATGAACCCACATACCTATGGTCACTTGATCATTGACAAAGGAGCTAAAACCATACAGTGGATAAAAGATAACATTTTCATCAAATGATGCTGGTTCAATTGGAGGTCAGCATGTAAAAGAATGCAAATCAATCCATTCTTATTGCTCTGTACAAAGCTAAAGTCCAAGTGGATCAAGGACTCTACATCAAACCAGATACACTAAAACTAATAGAAGAAAAAGTGGGGAAAAGTCTTGAACACATGGGCACTGGGGAAAATTTCCTGAACAAAACACCAATCCCTTATGCTCTAAGATCAAGAATCAACAACCAGGACTTCATAAAATTGCAAAACTTCTGTAAGGCAAAGGATACTGTCATTAGGACAAAACAGCAACAAATAGCTTGGGAAAAGATCTTTACCAATTCTAAATCTGATAGAGGGCTAATATCTAATACATACAAAGAACTCAAGAAATTAGACTCCAGAGACTCAAATAACCCTATTATAAATGGGGTACAGTGCTAGAGAAAAAATTCTCAAATGAGAAATATCGAATGACTGAGAAGTACCTAAAGAAAGGTTCGATATCCTTAGTAATCTGGGAAATGAAAATCAAAACAACCCTGAGATTTCACCTCCCAACAGTCAAAATGGCTAAGATAAAAAACTCAGGTGACAACAAATGCTGGCAAGGATGTGGAGAAAGAGGAACAGCCTTCCATTGTTGGTGGGATTGCAAGCTGGTACAACCACTCTGGAAATCACTCTGGAAGTTCCTCAGAAAATTGGACATAGTGCTACCTAAGGACCCAGCTATACCTCTCCTGGGCATATACCCAAAAGATGCTCCAACATATAACAAGGACACATGCTCCACTATGTTCATAGCAGCCTTATTTATAACAGCCAGAAGGTGGAAAGAACCCAGATGTCCTTTAGCAGAGGAATGGATACAGGAAATGTGGTACATTTACACAATGGAGTACTATTCAACTATTAAAAACAGTGACTTCATGAAATTCATAGACAAATGGATGGAACTAGAAAATATCATCCTGAGTGAGGTAACCCAATCACAAAAAGAAACCACTCATGGTGTGCACTCATTGGTGAGTGGATATTAGCCCCAAAGCTTGAATTACCCATGATACAATCCACAGACCACCTGAAGCTCAAGAAGAAGGATAACTAAAGTGCGCTTAGAAACAGGAACAAAAATATTCGACTGGCGGATCCCGGACCGCAGCAGCTCTCTGCTCCCAAACCCCGTGGGAGAGAGACCCCACCGCCTGATCAGGTGGGCACTCCTGAGGCTGCAGAGCGGAGGAGACCACCAACACTGCCCACCCCTGCCCACATCCCTGGCCGAGGGGCAACTGTATAAGGCCTCTGGGTTCCCGTAGGGGAGGGCCCGGGAGCGGCAGGACCCCTGCGCCTGAGACACTGCCGGAACCTGAAGGAAACAGACCGGATAAACAGTTCTCTGCACCCAAATCCCGTGGGAGGGAGAGCTGAACCTTCAGAGAGGCGAACACGCCTGGGAAACCAGAAGAGACTGCACTCTGTGCACATCCAGGCGCCAGAGGAAAACACCAAACGCCATCTGGAACCCTGGTGCACGGAGGCTCCTGGAAAGAGCGGCGCAGATCTTCCCGGTTGCTGCCACAGCGGAGAGGACTTAGGCAGTACCCCACGAGCAAACTTGAGCCTTGGAACTGCAGGTAGGACCAACTTTTCCCCTGCAAGAAACCTGCCTGGTGAACTCAGGACACACAGAGGCAAAATTCCTCTAAGGCCGGGCCCTTCCTGTGTTTACCGGAAGTCCCACACCGGCGGATCCCGGACCGCAGCAGCTCTCTGCTCCCAAACCCCGTGGGAGAGAGACCTCACCGCCTGATCAGGTGGGCACTCCTGAGGCTGCAGAGCGGAGGAGACCACCAACACTGCCCACCCCTGCCCACATCCCTGGCCGAGGGGCAACTGTATAAGGCCTCTGGGTTCCCGTAGGGGAGGGCCCGGGAGCGGCAGGACCCCTGCGCCTGAGACACTGCCGGAACCTGAAGGAAACAGACCGGATAAACAGTTCTCTGCACCCAAATCCCGTGGGAGGGAGAGCTGAACCTTCAGAGAGGCGGACACGCCTGGGAAACCAGAAGAGACTGCACTCTGTGCACATCCAGGCGCCAGAGGAAAACACCAAACGTCATCTGAAACCCTGGTGCACAGAGGCTCCCGGAAGGAGCGGCACAGATTTTCCCGGTTGCTGCCACAGCAGAGAGGACGTAGGCAGTACCCCACGAGCAAACTTGAGCCTTGGAACCACAGGTAGGACCAATTTTTCCCCTGCAAGAAACCTGCCTGGTGAACTCAAGACACAGGCCCACAGGAACAGCTGAAGACCTGTAGAGAGGAAAAACTACACGCCCGAAAGCAGAACACTCTGTCCCCATAACTGGCTGAAAGAAAACAGGAAAACAGGTCTACAGCACTCCTGACACACAGGTTATAGGACAGTCTAGCCACTGTCAGAAATAGCAGAACAAAGTAACACTAGAGATAATCTGATGGCGAGAGGCAAGCACAGGAACCCAAGCAACAGAAACCAAGACTACATGGCATCATCGGAGCCCAATTCTCCCACCAAAGCAAACACGGAATATCCAAACACACCAGAAAAGCAAGACCTAGTTTCAAAATCATATTTGATCATGATGCTGGAGGACTTCAAGAAAGACATAAAGAACTCCCTTAGAGAACAAGTAGAAGCCTACAGAGAGGAATCGCAAAAATCCCTGAAAGAATTCCAGGAAAACACAATCAAACAGTTGAAGGAATTAAAAATGGAAATAGAAGCAATCAAGAAAGAACACATGGAAACAACCCTGGACATAGAAAATCAAAAGAAAAGACAAGGAGCTGTAGATACAAGCTTCACCAACAGAATTCAAGAGATGGAAGAGAGAATCTCGGGAGCAGAAGATTCCATAGAAATCATTGACTCAACTGTCAAAGATAATGTAAAGGGGAAAAAGCTACTGGTCCAAAACATACAGGAAATCCAGGACTCAATGAGAAGATCAAACCTAAGGATAATAGGTATAGAAGAGAGTGAAGACTCCCAGCTCAAAGGACCAGTAAATATCTTCAACAAAATCATAGAAGAAAACTTCCCTAACCTAAAAAAAGAGATACCCATAGGCATACAAGAAGCCTACAGAACTCCAAATAGATTGGACCAGAAAAGAAACACCTCCCGTCACATAATTGTCAAAACACCAAACGCACAAAATAAAGAAAGAATATTAAAAGCAGTAAGGGAAAAAGGTCAAGTAACATATAAAGGCAGACCTATCAGAATCACACCAGACTTTTCGTCAGAAACTATGAAGGCCAGAAGATCCTGGACAGATGTCATATAGACCCTAAGAGAACACAAATGCCAGCCCAGGTTACTGTATCCTGCAAAACTCTCAATTAACATAGATGGAGAAACCAATATATTCCATGACAAAACCAAATTTACACAATATCTTTCTACAAGTCCAGCACTACAAAGGATAATAAAGGGTAAAGCCCAACATAAGGAGGCAAGCTATACCCTAGAAGCAAGAAACTAATCATCTTGGCAACAAAACAAAGAGAATGAAAGCACACAAACATAACCTCACTTCCAAATATGAATATAACGGGAAGCAATAATCACTATTCCTTAATATCTCTCAATATCAATGGCCTCAACTCCCCAATAAAAAGACATAGATTAACAAACTGGATATGCAACGAGGACCCTGCATTCTGCTGCCTACAGGAAACACACCTCAGAGACAAAGACAGACATTACCTCAGAGTGAAAGGCTGGAAAACAATTTTCCAAGCAAATGGTCAGAAGAAGCAAGCTGGAGTAGCCATTCTAATATCAAATAAAATCAATTTCCAACTAAAAGTCATCAAAAAAGATAAGGAAGGACACTTCATATTCATCGAAGGAAAAATCCACCAAGATTAAGTCTCAATCCTAAATATCTATGCCCCAAATACAAGGGCACCTACATATGTAAAAGAAACCTTACTAAAGCTCAAAACACACATTGCACCTCACACAATAATAGTGGGAGATTTCAACACCCCACTCTCATCAATGGACAGATCATGGAAACAGAAATTAAACAGAGATGTAGACAGACTAAGAGAAGTCATGAGCCAAATGGACTTAACGGATATTTATAGAACATTCTATCCTAAAGCAAAAGGATATACCTTCTTCTCAGCTCCTCATGGTACTTTCTCCAAAACTGACCATATAATTGGTCAAAAAACGGGCCTCAACAGGTACAGAAAGATAGAAATAATCCCATGCGTGCTATCGGACCACCACGGCCTAAAACTGGTCTTCAATAACAATAAGGGAAGAATGCCCACATATACGTGGAAATTGAACAATGCTCTACTCAATGATAACCTGGTCAAGGAAGAAATAAAGAAAGAAATTAAAAACTTTTTAGAATTTAATGAAAATGAAGGTACAACATACCCAAACTTATGGGACACAATGAAAGCTGTGCTAAGAGGAAAACTCATAGCGCTGAGTGCCTGCAGAAAGAAACAGGAAAGAGCATATGTCAGCAGCTTGACAGCACACCTAAAAGCCCTAGAACAAAAAGAAGCAAATACACCCAGGAGGAGTAGAAGGCAGGAAATAATCAAACTCAGAGCTGAAATCAACCAAGTAGAAACAAAAAGGACCATAGAAAGAATCAACAGAACCAAAAGTTGGTTCTTTGAGAAAATCAACAAGATAGATAAACCCTTAGCCAGACTAACGAGAGGACACAGAGAGTGTGTCCAAATTAACAAAATCAAAAATGAAAAGGGAGACATAACTACAGATTCAGAGGAAATTCAAAAAATCATCAGATCTTACTATAAAAACCTATATTCAACAAAACTTGAAAATCTTCAGGAAATGGACAATTTCCTAGACAGATACCAGGTATCAAAGTTAAATCAGGAACAGATAAACCAGTTAAACAACCCCATAACTCCTAAGGAAATAGAAGCAGTCATTAAAGGTCTCCCAACCAAAAAGAGCCCAGGTCCAGACGGGTTTAGTGCAGAATTCTATCAAACCTTCATAGAAGACCTTATAGAAATATTATCCAAACTATTCCACAAAATTGAAACAGATGGAGCCCTACCGAATTCCTTCTATGAAGCCACAATTACTCTTATACCTAAACCACACAAAGACCCAACAAAGAAAGAGAACTTCAGACCAATTTCCCTTATGAATATCGACGCAAAAATACTCAATAAAATTCTGGCAAACCGAATTCAAGAGCACATCAAAACAATCATCCACCATGATCAAGTAGGCTTCATCCCAGGCATGCAGGGATGGTTTAATATAAGGAAAACCATCAACGTGATCCATCATATAAACAAACTGAAAGAACAGAACCACATGACCATTTCATTAGATGCTGAGAAAGCATTTGACAAAATTCAACACCCCTTCATGATAAAAGTCCTGGAAAGAATAGGTATTCAAGGCCCATACCTAAACATAGTAAAAGCCATATACAGCAAACCAGTTGCTAACATTAAACTAAATGGAGAGAAACTTGAAGCAATCCCACTAAAATCAGGGACTAGACAAGGCTGCCCACTCTCTCCCTACTTATTCAATATAGTTCTTGAAGTTCTAGCCAGAGCAATCAGACAACAAAAGGAGATCAAGGGGATACAGATCGGAAAAGAAGAGGTCAAAATATCACTATTTGCAGATGACATGATAGTATATTTAAGTGATCCCAAAAGTTCCACCAGAGAACTACTAAAGCTGATAAACAACTTCAGCAAAGTGGCTGGGTATAAAATTAACTCAAATAAATCAGTTGCCTTCCTCTATACAAAAGAGAAACAAACCGAGAAAGAAATTAGGGAAACGACACCCTTCATAATAGACCCAAATAATATAAAGTACCTCGGTGTGACTTTAACCAAGCAACTAAAAGATCTGTACAATAAGAACTTCAAGACACTGAGGAAAGAAATTGAAGAAGACCTCAGAAGATGGAAAGATCTCCCATGCTCATGGATTGGCAGGATTAATATAGTAAAAATGGCCATTTTACCAAAAGCAATCTACAGATTCAATGCAATCCCCATCAAAATACCAATCCAATTCTTCAAAGAGTTAGACAGAACAATTTGCAAATTCATCTGGAATAACAAAAAACCCAGGATAGCTAAAGCTATCCTCAACAATAAGAGGACTTTAGGGGGAATCACTATCCCTGAACTCAAGCAGTATTACAGAGCAATAGTGATAAAAACTGCATGGTATTGGTACAGAGACAGACAGATAGACCAATGGAATAGAATTGAAGACCCAGAAATGAACCCACACACCTATGGTCACTTGATTTTTGACAAAGGAGCCAAAACCATCCAATGGAAAAAAGATAGCATTTTCAGCAAATGGTGCTGGTTCAACTGGAGGGCAACATGTAGAAGAATGCAGATCGATCCATGCTTATCACCCTGTACAAAGCTTAAGTCCAAGTGGATCAAGGACCTCCACATCAAACCAGACACACTCAAACTAATAGAAGAAAAACTAGGGAAGCATCTGGAACACATGGGCACTGGAAAAAATTTCCTGAACAAAACACCAATGGCTTATGCTCTAAGATCATGAATCGACAAATGGGATCTCATAAAACTGCAAAGCTTCTGTAAGGCAAAGGACACTGTGGTTAGGACAAAACGGCAACCAACAGATTGGGAAAAGATCTTTACCAATCCTATAACAGATAGAGGCCTTATATCCAAAATATACAAAGAACTCAAGAAGTTAGACCGCAGGGAAACAAATAACCCTATTAAAAAATGGGGTTCAGAGCTAAACAAAGAATTCACAGCTGAGGAATGCCGAATGGCTGAGAAACACCTAAAGAAATGTTCAACATCTTTAGTCATAAGGGAAATGCAAATCAAAACAACCCTGAGATTTCACCTCACACCAGTGAGAATGGCTAAGATCAAAAACTCAGGTGACAGCAGATGCTGGCGAGGATGTGGAGAAAGAGGAACACTCCTCCATTGTTGGTGGGATTGCAGACTGGTTAAACCATTCTGGAAATCAGTCTGGAGGTTCCTCAGAAAATTGGACATTGAACTGCCTGAGGATCCAGCCATACCTCTCTTGGGCATATACCCAAAAGATGCCTCAACATATAAAAGAGACACGTGCTCCACTATGTTCATCGCAGCCTTATTTATAATAGCCAGAAAATGGAAAGAACCCAGATGCCCTTCAACAGAGGAATGGATACAGAAAATGTGGTACATCTACACAATGGAATATTACTCAGCTATCAAAAACAACGAGTTTATGAAATTCGTAGGCAAATGGTTGGAACTGGAAAATATCATCCTGAGTGAGCTAACCCAATCACAGAAAGACATACATGGTATGCACTCATTGATAAGTGGCTATTAGCCCAAATGCTTGAATTACCCTAGATCCCTAGAACAAAGGAAACTCAAGACGGATGATCAAAATGTGAATGCTTCACTCCTTCTTTAAATGAGGAAAAAGAATACCCTTGGCAGGGAAGGGAGAGGCAAAGATTAAAACAGAGACTGAAGGAACACCCATTCAGAGCCTGCCCCACAGGTGGCCCATACATATACAGCCATCCAATTAGACAAGATGGATGAAGCAAAGAAGTGCAGACCGACAGGAGCCGGATGTAGATCGCTCCTGAGAGACACAGCCAGAATACAGCAAATACAGAGGCGAATGCCAGCAGCAAACCACTGAACTGAGAATAGGTCCCCCGTTGAAGGAATCAGAGAAAGAACTGGAAGAGCTTGAAGGTGCTCGAGACCCCAAAAGTACAACAATGTCAAGCAACCAGAGCTTCCAGGGACTAAGCCACTACCTAAAGACTATACATGGACTGACCCTGGACTCTGTCCCCATAGGTAGCAATGAATATCCTAGTAAGAGCACCAGTGGAAGGGGAAGCCCTGGGTCCTGCTAAGACTGAACCCCCAGTGAACTAGACTATGCGGGGAGGGTGGCAATGGGGGGAGGTTTGGGAGGGGAACACCCATAAGGAAGGGGAGGGGGGAGGGTGATGTTTGTACGGAAACCGGGAAAGGGAATAACACTTGAAATGTATATAAGAAATACTCAAGTTAATAAAAAAAAATAAAATAAAATTATAGAAAATACAAAAAAAATATTCATAGGAGGAAATATGGAGACAAAGTTTGGAGCAGAGACTGAAAGAATGGCCATTCAGAGACTGCCCCATCTGGGGATCCAGCCAATATACATACAGCTACCAAACCCAGACAATATTGCTGATACCAAGGAGTTCATGCTGATAGGAGCCTGATATAGCTGTCTCCTGAGAGGCTGTGCCAGAGCATGACAAATACAGAGGTGAATGCTTGCAGCCAACCATTGAACTGAGAATGGGGTTCCCATTGTAAGAGTTAGAAAAAGGATTGAAGGAGCTGACAGGGTTTGCAACCTCATTAGGACAACAATACCAACCAACCAGAGCTCCCAGGGACTAAACCACCATCCAAAGAATACACATGGACAGACCCATGGCTCCAGCTGCATATATATCAGAGGATGGCCCTGCACCAATGTAAGGAGAAGCCTTAAGTCCTGCCATGGCTGAACCCCCAATGTAAGTGAATGTCAGGGTGGGGAGGCTGGAAGAGGTGGGTGGTTGGGGCAGGGAACACCTTCATAAAAGAAGGAGGGATGGGTAGGGGGTTTATGGATGGGAAACCAGGAAAGGGAATAACATGACATTAAAATAAAAAATTTAATAAAATGCAAAGGAAAAAAATTCTTCTCTACTGATTCAGTCACCAGGACATGTGCTCAATGGTGACTGACTTGCATGAACACAGTGAATACCTTTGCCTGTGCCCCTCTTTCATCAGAGGGATATTTCTGTGTTCTAAAGCATCCAACATGGTGTTCTCCCAGGTCAAAATCCCTATGAAAATTTAGCACATTGTGTGGTAACGTTGCTTTCCCTTCCATTACAGCATTAAAAATAAAACAAGGAACTATACTTGGACTTAAATAACAAGAAAGCCTAAAACTCTAATGGAAAATTTGTACAGATTTTCTTTATAAGTGAAGTATAAAAGAAATACCATGAAAGTTTTCAGTTGTCACATTATAACTTTTGGTGTGAGCAAAGTACATCTATTCAGAATATCAGCAAAATAGAGACTTATAAAACATAGCATTGTTTAGGAGGAAAAAACAGTCACTATAATCCCCTGTAAGGGCAAGTTTGATAGCAATGCTTTGGCATACAATTTGGCACTATTTAATCAAGTTAACTATGTTTTTTAAAATTGCTTTCATCCAGAAATTGCACTCACAAGTTTACATTCTTTGAGAGGGCTTCTTTAACTTGTGTCCAGGAAGCACGTACCAGAATATTGACAGCAGCACTGAGTATCACCATGGCAGCCTGTAATATACAAACAAGCAAGCTGCTATCCAATAATAGATCATAGAACAGAAACGTTCATGAACCCAAACAAGCTATTCAAAGCACATGGCCTATTAAGTCAATTAGAGCCTGCCACAGGAGCATATTGAGTAAGTTAGCACAATTAAGATACTGTTGGCAGAATAGAAGAATGACCATCAACCCTTGATTCTGTCTGGATCAGTCTTCCTCACCAAGGGTACAGTCACAGGGTCAGAGCTGAGCAAGTATCTGCAAACCGTCACTTGCTCTACAGTCTCAGTGTAAGTGCACTTGGCCAACAGAATATCCTAATCAGCCTCAGGAGCAACTATGATATTTACACGCCCACCCAGAGTGTCTTAGATAGGGTGTTTTTTTCCTCCATCTTTATTAACTTGGGTATGTCTTATTTACATTTCAATTGTTATTCCCTTTCCCAGTTTCCGGGTCAACATCCCCCCCAACCTTTCCCCCTCCCCTTCTACATAGGTGTTCCCCTCCCCATCCTCCACCCATTACCGCCCTCCCCACAACAATCACGTTCACTGGGTGTTCAGTCTTGGCAGGGCCAAGGGCTTCCCCTTCCACTGGTGATCTTACTAGGATATTCATTGCTACCTATGAGGTCAGAGTCCAGGGTCAGTCCATGTATAGTCTTTAGGTAGTGGCTTAGTCCCTGGAAGCTCTGGTTGCTTGGCATTGTTGTTCATATGGGGTCTCGAGCCCCTTCAAGCTCTTTCAGTCCTTTCTCTGATTCTTTCAACTGTGAACAAACACTATGAGCAAGGCAACTCTTTTATTTTTTTATTGGATATTTTTAATTTAAATTTCAAATGTTACTCCCTTTCCCAGTTTCCCAGACATAAGGCCACTATCCCATCCCCCATCCCTTCTTCTATAAGGGTGTTTCCCCCCCCCCCAGACATTCCTCTACGCTGGGAGGGGGGTCCAGCCTTGGCAGGACCAAGGACTTTTCCTTCTATTGGTGTCCAACAAGGCCATCCTCTGCTACATATGCAACTGGAGCCATGGGTCAGTCCATGTAAAGTATTTGGGTAGTAGTTTAGTCTCTGGGAGCTCTTATTGTTTGGCACTGTTGTTCTTATGGGGTTGCAAGATCCTCCAGCTCCTTCAATCTTTTCTCTACTTCCTCCAACGGGGACCTCGTTCTCAGTTCAATGGTTTGCTGTTAGCATTCGTCTCTGTATTCGTCTCACTCTGGCTGAGTAGACTATAGCAGTCTCAACAATGTTAAAATTCCGAAGTTCACAGTCTCTTCTGAAATCCATCCAATCACTTAACTGTAATTCCCAAGGCAAGACAGAAAACCAGCTGGACAAACTTAAAACTCTGTATCTCCATGTCTGATGTCAAAGTAGTCTTCCAATATCCAACTCCTATTTCATTGTTCTTGACTGCAACAAACTTTGTTTTCCTGGGCTGCTTCCACTCTCTGCTAGCAGCTTTCCTCAGCAGACATGCCACAGCTCTGACTTCTTGAACATCTTAGGATCTCTAAGGCAACTTCAATATCACAGCTTCTTCTTCCAATGTCTGGGATCCACACATGGTCTTCTGGGCTTCTCCAAATGACTTAGGTATCATCTTCAGCTCATCCCTCTGTAGCACTCTAGGCTCTAGTTGATTCCACTCGACTGCTGCTGCTGTTCTTGGTGATCATCCCATGGTACTGGCATCTCTAAATACACTGGGGTCTTCTGTTATAACTAGGCTTCACCAATAGCCTCTCATAGGCTCTCTTCATGGTGCCAAATCTCAACTCCTTTGCATGACTCCTTCAGGCCTGGGCCATCAACTGCAACTGAGGCTACACCTTCACCAGTGTCCATCCATGGCCTCTCACAGTGCCAAGTCTCAGCTGTTCTTCATGACCCCTTCACGCCTTCAAAACCAGTACCACCTGGGTGACTCTTACACATTACCAAGTACAGCTGCAGCACAAGGTACAACCTTGGCTATCTCTATCCCTGGAACACAGCCTCTTTGTGTTCTCAGAAACACTTTCCAGAAGATTTCACCTCAGTGATACTGGTCACAACCAATTCCTTAGCCCCAGCTAACCAGCATCAATTGTCCCAGTAGTCTCCTTCTCCTTTTGACTATAAAGTCAGAGACAGCTGCCAAGGTCTGCTGCTCTTAAGAGCAAGAACTTCTTTGCATGGGCCATCAACTGCAACTGAGGCTGCACCCTCACTAATGACCTTCCCTGACTTCTCACAGTGCCCAGCTTCAGCTACTCTACATGACACCTTCATTCCTTCAAAACCAGTACCACCTGTGTGATTCTTAGACATTACCAAGTCTAGCTCAGAATGAGGTAAAACCTTGGCTTTCTCTGGATTACACCTTCTTTAGACTCTCAGAAAACGCCAGAAGATTTTACCTCAGTCATGCTGGTCTTTTCTTAATCACTGCTAATTTCTTAGCTCTAGCTAACCAGCATTAGTTGTCCCAGTAGTCCCTTCTATTCTTGACTCTAAAGCCACAGCCACAAGGTCAAAGCTGCAAAGTTCTGTTTGCTGGGGCTGGAACATGGCCCCCCTTACTCTACTGCCTGCTTTCTGTTTTCCAACTCCCTCACTGCCTAAGCTTGGCTGTGTCTAAGCACTGGAATTGGCTATAACTCAGAGCTCTCCATGGCTGTCTGTCTCCTGAATGCTGGGATTAAAGACATCTACCACCAAGCCTGTAGTTAAGCTTTTCTTCACCTAGTACTTGTTCTGACCCAGGCTGGCCTTGGCTTCTCTCCTGGAATTAAGAGTATATACCACCATGCCTGGGCCTAAGCTTAGGTGAGTAGGATATTGCCCCACAGTCACCACTCTCTTAATCTGTTTTTCCCCTTAAACAGAAGATTCATCTCCATTTCACTTCCTGGTTATTCTTTAATACTTGAACCATATATTTTATATTTTTCCTTTCTCTGCTCCTTTTTATTAAAATACTCTTCGTAAGAGTGAACTTTAGTAACCACACAACAGAATGTATACCAGGTTGTTTAGAGACTTCCTTTATCAAAGCAATTAATCTAAATGAGGAGCCAGCAGCTCACCAGTTAAAAATATTGAGTCCTCCAGTATTTATGAGTGTTGAATGCTTATGGCCTCCTGCATATTTCATGTCTCACAACTGGCAGGTATCACTTGCTTTCTCACTTCTAATTATGCTTCTTATGTAGATACTCGCTCTGTGTGTGACAGGTTTCATGTCTCTGACTCTCACTTGAATCTTAGGAATTGTGTATATATAAGCTTGTTAATTCTTAATTCCATTTTCTCCATTTATGTTTCTCTTATTTTAGTAAAATTGAAGACTAAATTCAGCAACAAAAATTATAAATACCTGTCAAAAACATTTACAATAAAATAAGTATGTGGAAAGAATTTAACATCTGGCTAATTAGTAGAGATAAGAAATGGGACATTTAATTATATGGGTAATGTATCATTTCTTGGTGTGGATGGTGAGTTCATGGGTATTTATTATATTATTTTTGTAATTTTTCCATATTGATTCCTTCTAACAAGTTGCAAGTGAAGTTTGAGATGATACAGTACTTAGGCCTTTGCATGTAATAGGCTCTTGATTATAAGTAGCCAATTACCTTTAAGGCATGTATTTTTATGGGTTTTTTTTTTTGCTACATAATCAACATGAGTAATAAAATACTCATATATGAAGATTTAAGTACAACAATCTTAGAAAAACACTTCTAACTGTTGTTTGGTGTTGTCTAAACTAAGGTTTGTTTCCTGAACAAATGAACTTTGCTGTACTGTCAACACAGACAGTGTGGTCGAACATTTAACATGATCCCACGTATCCTGTGAGTTCCATTCCCATAGTAGATTGGAGTTAGTCTGTGTGCTGGCCCGCTGTTTTCCAATCTGTCATCTGGTTGGATCTGTATCTTGGAAGACACTGTCTTCCTCCTCTAGAAAGACGGCTCTCTTCCAACATGTTCAAAAGAATTCACACTCATCATGTGCTAAAAATTCTTCAGATTTTTGTAACTGATGGTCATGGTTGGCCTCTTGAATTCTAAACAAATAAAATCTGCAAAGTGACACTCTCTCATTTCTTAATTTTGCAGTTTAAATGGAGAGTGGCACTAAAAATAGCTCCATCCTTTGACCCCCAAGTAACACTGACTTGTCTAGGTTCCCCACCATATCAAAAGCACCCAGTGGGCACGGCCTATTTTCACTGGCTTAAGAAGCATGTAAGAGGACATTAGAATTTGTGACTCTTCAGGCAGTGGCAACAGATTCGGGCACAGCACAGAGTACAGTGTACATTCTGGAACAGATCAGACCCTCGGTCACATCTCTGTCTCACCAGGTATGGGTCTTAATTGTACAGATTCTTGATATTTAGAAGAAATGCAAATACAGGGTTGTGGTTGTGCTGCATGGTCAGACAGCTGAAGGTGATGGTGTCCATGGCTAAAGTTCCCTCAGGCCAGAGAATGGATGGAAGGAGCAGAGGGAAGCCTGGCTCTCCCCCGGCATTGTTCTCTGTAAAACTATTTGCCCTTTTCCTCTTAACTGCTGGCAAGATCTGATGGCCTGTGTTCACTGTCAGGGCATCCAACCCCAGACATTCTACTCAGCCCAAATGAGTATCCTTACTGCACCCCACCCCTGTGGGTGCACACAGTTGAGAGGGCTGGGCAGAGTGCATTATTCTTTGTGTGTCATCAGGAAGGCCCCTCCAGATTTGGGAGGTTGCAGACCCTGCTGGTTGCAGTCAGGGTGGGATCTGTGTCTTTTGGGTCTCAAGTTCACTTCCTAGAAGCCCTGATGCTGCCCTTTGGCCTCTCCTTCAAGAAGCCCTCAAGGTCAAGCCGTAGAGGATTCTGACTCCCAGGGTCCTTTCCTCTGAGATAGCCCAGGAATCCAAAAATCAGAAAACAGTGGAAATGGGGTGGAGCAAGGGATCCAGGTCAGAGTCAGTTGGCCTCTAGACATGTTTTAGTGCTATGGTTGACATCTAGAGGCCAGTAGCAGGGTAGCTGGCAGCCAGGGCTTGGGCTGGTCAGGTACAGAAGGACCAGGGAAGTGAAACAGCAGGGTGCGAGGGTGGGACTGGCCAGGTTCCCACAGTCTGCTGAGCTCTCATTAGCTTGGCACAGGGATTGAAAAATGTACGTCTCCATCTATTTCTGGCATTTAAATGTGTGAAGGAAACACGTTGCTTTATTATTTTATTTTTGTAAAGTTGAAGACAGAGGCAGACGCCCTTAGAGTGTGTGTGTGCTCTAAAAAGCTCCCGCTCCGCCTGCACATCTTTGGGAGGAAAAAATATCAAGGACAAATAGGCCATTCCCTCTAAATCTGCTGGAAGAGCATTGTCAAGGAAAGGGATTATCAGCAACTGGTAACTAAAGGAGACGTGGGGAACAAAAATCAGGAGAGATAGCCAAAACGTAATCTAAGAAGAAAAATAAAATTTAAGAAAAAAAATGACATCTTGTTGTAATATGGATGATAGTATTTGTTAAATGCAAAGTAACAATAAATAGGAATTTTAATCCATCAATAAATAGAAATAGCCTTTAAACATCAGTTAAGAAACACATGAGTGGCAGCTCTTTTGGTCTGCCACCTGGGTCTGTCTCTTTTCAAATGCAAATGGAGCTGCTGCTGCTGTGATGAAGACTCTTAAGTTCAAGGCTGAAGCGTCAGACACTATAGAAAACACAAAGGCCAAGATCCAGGATGAGGAGAGAATTCCTCCTTGACCAGCCCAGGCTGAGCTCAGCTGGAGGATGGCTGTTCTTTGTCCCACTACAACATTCAACAGGAGTCCATCCTTCATCTTGTGTTGAGACTTCCTGGTTGTGCTAAGGAAAGGAAGAAGTCAAACACCATTCCCAAGAAGAATAAGCGTGAGAGGAAGGAGGTTAAGTTGGTTGTGCTGAAATACTATAAGGTGGCTGAAGGGGACAGAATTGCTCTCCTTCATCGGGAGTGTCCTTACGACGAATGTGGTGCTGGAGTTTTCATGGCGAGCCACTTCGACAGACATTATTACTGTGGCAAGTGTTGTCTGGCTTACTGCTTCAACAAACCAGAGGACAAGTTATGTATGAGTTAATAAAAAGAAGGAACTGAAAACAAAACAAAACAAAAACAAAACACATGACTGTTCTAGAAGTTTCTGATCAGACATATTTGGAAATCTTAATTTAATATCTGTCTGTGAATGCCCAATGAAAGCAAATTAAATATTGAAGAAATCTGGAAAAAACAAGAAGACAGTACCAACACAGCAACTGTAGTTCTGAGTGGGGTTCTTAATGATAAATTTAACTTCAGCTATAGAACCGGACCAAAAAATTTACCAAACAAAATACCATGACATTTATTTACTGAAAAGATATGGTGAGCACACAATATGCATCAGTCACTGTGTTAGTCGCAAGAAATGTTCTATAGGTGAGGGACATGGGCTTATGCCTATAGAGTGCCTCTACCCAAGCTCTGAGCTGAACAGGGAAAACAGAATCAAATATAAATGGTGGGTGCATCAGACAGATTGTTAATGTAAACATTTTTCTTCATGCATGTGGGTGGGTGGGTGCATGCACATATGCATATTTGCATGTGTGTGGATGCATGTGATCATAGGTGCCCATACATGTGTGTGAGCATTGGAGGCCCAAGGGTGATGTCAGAAACCATCCTCCATCACCCTCTTCCACCATCCACTGAGGCAAGGTCTCTCAGTCAAAGCCTGAGCTGGCTGATATGGCAAGACAGCTTATTCTGAGATCCTCTGTCACTGCCTTCTAAGGCTGGACTTACAAACGGACAGCTGTGCATCCTCGGTGCCTATCTGGGTTCTGGACATCAGTCCTGCAGTCCTCAGTCACACGGCAAGCTCTTTAACCACTAAACCGTCTCTCCTGTCTTGACCATCTATTTCTTGGTACATGTTAGGTGCATCTGTGTATATGCCTTTACATGAGGGGCTGCATGTGGAGAGGCCAGATGACAATCTTGAGCAGCCTCTGGAAGATCCTTCCCCTTTTCTTTTGAGACTGGGTCTCGTCTTGGCCTGGACCTTGTGAAGTAGGCTAGGCTGGCTGGCCATCAAGCCTCTGTATTGCTGGGATTATAAGCATGTAGCAACTCCTTTCTCCATGGATTCTGAAGGCTTCATTCTTGTGTGCTGACTGAAATTTTATTTTAAATTCAAAAAGACAGGTATGCACTGTTGTGTAAATAAAACCACTTTGTTTGTTTGCCTCTGAAAAACCTAATCCTCTCTTACTGTGGGGTCCTCTTTAGGTTCTCAGATCATGGGACAGAATGCATGCAGACAGGAGCCCATCATCTCAGCATCCCTGTGCTCCTCTAGAAATGAGGCAGGAAATCAAGTACAATTTTTCAAAAGCTGAGGTTTAATTTTCAGTCTCTAATCCAGTTTTCTCAGGAAGTGTTAGCCATGTGATTCCTATTACCATCAAAAACAGTTGTATTGTGTGATGTAGACCATCTGTTTGGGCTATGGCAGACACACTGGGAAAACCCAAGATAATGGAACTCAGTTATTATCCGAGAAAGGTGATCAGCAGAAGAGCCACTCCAGCAGCTGCCACTGGAGCTTTATCGGAGAGACCATCTGCACCTCACGCTCACCTATGCTGCAGATACGCCTGCGATGCCGCCATGCCCTGGCTGTCTGACCTGCAGTTGTACTGCACTATGGCACAGTGCCTGCCATCCACAGGGGTGTTGTGACAATTGCTAAAATAAATGCGATAAAGCATTGTGAACAATTCAAAAGAGGGGTGCTGCTTAACTACCAAGATCGTTATACACCCACAGCTTTTCCTTTCTTTCGTTCTTTCTTTTTTTTTCTTTTCATATTTTTAACATGGTGATAGAAAAGGGCATCCCCAGAGTTCACTTACATTTCAGCATGTTTCCTTGCATTGTAAATTCACCAACTTTTGAATTAATGATCATTTCTGGGATATTAACCTGGCACTAAAAGGAAATTCTAGTAGCATGTAGGTGTCGGTAATTACATGGAAAGACTCTGGACTGAGCCTCCCCGCCCCTCAAGGTTCACCTGTTAAACCTCAAAGCTTCCACATCCATGGTGGGATGGTATTCACAGGTGGAGCCTTCTTGAGGTCACTGGATCATGAAGGCAGAGCTCTCAGGCATGAGATCAGTGTTCTGATTAAGGGGTCTACAGGCAGCTCTCATCCTTCCCAACAGGAGAGGACACAGAGTGAATACTGCAATCTGTGATCTAGGAAGTGGGTCCCCAACAACTCTCTCTGCACCTGGACTTCTCTGCCTCAGAGCTGGGAGAAGTGAACAGTGCTTAGTTCGGCAATCTAATCTGCAGGATTTTTCTTGTAGTGGCCCAGGTGAACTGAGTCACTATGCTTTTAAAGGAACTAGAGCTTTAATTAGTTCTCTAATTAAGGAATAATTTACTAGAGAAGTGCCTGGTTTTTAGAAGACCTCTGCTAACTTATGACAAGAACGACTGCATTCATGATTTTTGTATGAATCTAGATCATTGGGCCATGGAATCACACCCATCCAAAGCATCATCCAGATCTACTTGGCTTAATGACTTTCTTTAAAGAACAGAGAAAGAACAGAGGGAGGACTAGAAAAGGAGAGAACGTGGGAGAACACATGTCCCCAACAGCATTTTAGGTCCTAACTCATCACGGATAAATTGCTGTCAGTTGTTTGTTTATTTTTCTTTTATTCTTCATCTTTCTTTTTATATTTCAACTGTGTTTGTTACTATAAAAACTTACTTTATGTTTTTCCATTTGAAGGGATCAAGTCATATTTAGACAAAATTAATTGTTTTGAAGACAAAAAAGAGCACACGTTGAGTTTATAGAAATGAGATTAAGCTAATTCTAGTAAAATTTCCAAGAGAACCCATTAGATTACCCCAGTTCAAACAACCAGAGCCTCAGCCTACTCAGACCACCTGTTCTGAAACCAACCTCTAGGTTTTGTCCAGAACCCACTACCTGCCACCAACCACAGGTCCCTTCTGCACAATATCCTGTGGGGAAGTGAACTGTGAAAAGTAGCCTCATCCTCGGCTGTGCTAAGGCTAGAAGCCCTAGAGACCCTAAAAAGAAGGTAGGAGCTTTACCCGCTCCCAGGCAACAGGCCCCTGTCACTACCCACAGCCCACCATAGATTTGTGGTTATCAGTCATGTAAGGGCAATGCCTCAAACCCTTCCACATGTAGATAAGGAAAAAAATGTGACTTGTGGCCATGTAGGCTCAAGACAGAGATCACCATTCTGATGAGGTACCTAGAGGCCTAGAGGGCTTAGCCAATAAGCTTTCCTTCCCAGACATTCCTCCCTGCAAAAATTATTTAATCTCAGGCCCTTGCTGAGAAGTGGGGTATGGCTTTACACATCCACTTTCCACCACGACCATAAATTATTTGGAACCATGGACTGTCTCTTTTCATCAGGATCCACCTTGGGGAGTCATGCAGGAGGACTTTGCCTACAGAGTCGTTGTCTAATCTCCCATAGAAGGTCTCTATGCACTCAGTCATGACCACCATGAAGCCCAAGCCTGCAGTCAAGCCAAGAACTCTCCCCATGGGACTAGCTGGACCTTCCCTCCTCCTCACTCTCCCACTCCTACTAGATCCAGCCCTCAGGCCCAGATTCTGTTCTCAGTTTTTCTGTGACTTCCAGTGGCACCTGGGTGTCCAGGAACCTGGGAACTCCACAACCTCTGCCTCTTGGCCTGGCTGGAGACCTCTGAGCCAGCCATGGCTGTCCCATACCTCAGACTGCACTTCCCCACCCATGATCAGATCAGATCCATGTCCTGTACAGCCCAGCACCCACCTGGCAATGGTGTGGGGTAAGCACAGTCAAACTCCCTGGGTCCCACCTTCCGGGAGCCAGGCCCCTGTCACTAGCTGAAGCTCCCCATAGTATCCAACGTCTCCACCCAGCCAGAACTCCTACTTTCTTCTCCAGGATCTAGTCTGGTAAGTGTCCCCGACCTCCCAGCCACATCTTCTCCCCATCCAACATTCAGTACCTTGGCTTACTATGGGCTCCCTTGCCTATACTGCAACTCATCTTTGGTCATTTGCCAGGACTTTCCAAATCTATCTCTCCCATACCACATCCAACCTTTCCTCACACCCAGAGCCACCCCCATTCTCCAGGCTTGGAACAGAAAGCACAAACTGTATACAATCCCAGCCCCTTCTATCCACCACTTCATCTAAATCATTTCTAACTCTCTACCCAATCTTCCCAAATATCCCTTCTTCCTCTCCAGCTGGCTCTGACTGTATTAGCATTAGAACTAACAAGGAAAGTTCATGTGCCCAGATCTCTGTGAAGCCCAAGAAAAGACAAACACAAGGCTGATGGAAATCACAAAGACAAGCCAGAACGTGAGAACCGAATTCAATACGGAGATGAAAGCACTAAAGAGGCCTCCATCTGAAATAAAGTTGGAATTGAAAATCCAACTAGAAAACTCAAAGGAAAGTCTTACAAGTAGAATGAACTAAGCAGAGGATAGACTTGAAAGTAAAATAGCAGATCTAGACAAAGTAAGCAGGAAGATGAAAAATTATTACAGTAAAGGAACATACAACAAACAAACAAACAAACTGTGGGACACTATGGCAGAGGGGGGACCTTTGAATTACAGGAATAGATGGAGAAGAATCCCAAACCCATGGCAACAATATAGAATAAGGCATCCCCAAAGTAAGGAAAGATACCCACACTGATTCAAAAATCATGCAGAGCACCAAAATTAACAAGACCAGGAGAGAAAATGCCCATAGCATATCATAGTTAAAACACTTAAGTGTACAAAACAAAGTGTATTAAAAACAGTAAGAGAAAGAAATACATGTCATATATAAAGGAAAACCCATCAGCCCATTTCTCAGTGGAAACATTGAGAGACAAAAGAAACTGGAGCAATGTACCCCAAGTCCCAAAAGATTATGTGTGCCAACCAGCCTACACTAATATACACTTCACTAATATACACAGTAAAACTGTTCACTTAAATTGGAGGAGAAAGAAAAACTGTTCACAATGTAAACAGCCTAAAATATTATATCAACAAAAGAAACCTAAAGAAAATACAGGAACAATATTTCTGGCTGACAGAGGAATGAGAACAGCAGATAGACTGTGGAATGGAGTTCAAAGGCATGCTTATTAAAATATAAAGCACCACTGAGAATGCAAACAACACTGAAAATCAACACCACAATGTCCATAATTACCACAGGCATTTAAATATCAGTGGGCTCAGTTCTCCAATCAAAAGATAGGCTGACTAAATGGATCAAAATCCATCTATCTGTTGCTAATAAGCACTTAGGATGGACAAAAGTTCTCTAGTCAAATGCAATCAGGAAGCAAGCAGACATCACTACACTAATACCTGACAAGGTAGACTTCCTACTAAAACTAATCATTTTTAAAAAAATGTGTCAAGGACCTTCCCCTAATGAATAAAGATTTCAAGGGACGAATCACTGGGCAAGGAGTAGGCAGGACTTCCAGGTCAGAGCTGGGTAGAGGGGAGGAGAAAAGGGACTTGGGGATTTTTGGAGGAAAAGATTTTGGGGTATAAGATGTAACAAACTAGAGGCACCCGATTGGATGATGGGTCCTGGATCCACCACTGGAGGATTTAATTTAGTGTGGCTTACTAATTAGAATGTTAGTTGTTGTGCCCAGTGATAGTGTTATCTGTTGATTCTAAACTAAGATTGTGTGGTGTTTTTCCTTCACACAGAGACTCAACTTGAGTTCCAGAGAAAGGTACAGTGTCAGGGCACCCCAGCCAGCCATGGAATTTGGATGCATGGGGCTGGTATGGCAGCGACCTGCCATGGGAACCTAGTGAGTTATCTGGAGAGATTTTGGGAGCTCCAGGCCAGAGAGGCTGCCAGGATGAGAACAGCCCGCAGGTGCCATGTGGCCACCTGTGCCCTGACTAGTATGGGATGGTGCATATTTTTAGTATTTCCTCTACACCAATCCTTTAATAAAAAGTAATTTCAATATTCTACTTTTTCTAATAGATGTATCATCTGGACAAAAATAGAGAAACAACAGAATTAACTGACATCATACATCAAATGTTGATATCTACAGAATATTCTACCCAAAAAACAGAGAAGCTCTTCTAAAATGGACCACATCCAGGGATGCAAAACAAATCTTTACAAATTCAAAAAGATTGAAATAACTCTTTGTATCTATCTGACTATAGTGCAGTTAAAATTGACAGCCAACAAAACTAGTAAATACATAAACTCTTGGAGATTAAACAAGTCTTTGATGAATGATGAATAAGGCAAAGAAGAAATAAATAAAAAGTATATTAAAAAATTCATGGCATTCAATGAAAATAAAAGCACAACACAAAAAGAAAAACCTATGGGATACACTGAAGGCAGTCCTCTAAGGGAAATCTAGAGCTCTAAGTGCCTACATCAAAACAAACAAACAAACAAACAAACAAACAAAAAGCACTAATAAATGACTTCATGATGTAATTCAAAAAGTTGAAAAAAATAAGAACAAATCAAATCCACATCTAATGCATGGCAAGAAATAGTAAAAATCAGAGTAGAAATCAATAAAACAGAAACAAAGAAAACAATGCAAAGGCTCAATGAATACAAGACCTGATTCTTTGAGAAGATCAACACGATTGACAGAATTAAAAGAAAGAAAGGGAATCCTTTCTTAACAGAATCAGGTTTAATGGGAAATATTACAACAAACACCAAAGAAATACAGAATATTATGAGACGATGCTTTAAAACCCTGTTTTTAGATGCAGTCAAACAACCAAAATTGAACCAAGAAGTCAATAGCCTAAACTCAGACCATAACAAAGAGATTGAAATAGTAATAAAATTCCTATTAGCTAAGAAAAAAACAAAACAAAACAAAACAACTCCAGGACCAGATGGATACACAAATTTTATCAGACTTTCAAAGAAGACCTACAGCCAGTTCTTCTAAGCTATTAAAAAAAAAATCAGAAACAGAAGGTAGGCTCCCACATTTCTATGATGCTGACATCACTCTACTGTCCAAACCAGGTAAAGACACTACAAAGAAGAAAACCACAGACCAAGCAAGGTCTCTGGATTAAATGTTCAGTATGAAGAGAGAGTATAGATATAAATAAATTGGTTATATTCTATGACCAAGTTAGCCTAATTCCTGAAATTCAGGAAGGTTCAACGCACACACCTCAAAAGAAGTAGCAGAATCACTTAAAGACAAAAAAATCACACATTCATCTCAATAGATGTAGAAAAATTCTTTGACAAAACCCAACATACCTTCATGATTAAAGCCCTAGTGGATGTAGATCAAGAAGCATACCTCAACCTAATGAAAGCTACATCTGAGAAACCCATAGTCAACATCATCCTAAACAGAGAAGAGCTTGAAGCAATTGCACTGAAGTCAGAGCAAGGCAGGGAGGCCCACTATTTCCACTCATTTTCAATATTCTATTCAAAGTCCTAACTGGAGAAATGAGACAAAAGAAGAAAATTAAAGGGATACCAATAAAGAAAGAAAATATCAAGTTGTCCCTCTTTGTACATGACAAAATACTTTTGAGACACCAAAATTTTTTCAAGGAAACATCTAGAAACTATAAAAAAAATTCAGCAATTTGGAGGGATGCATAATCAACTTGCAAAAGTCAATGGCTTTTTCATTCACCACCAAAAAAAAAAAAAAAACATACAGAAGGACATCATGAATGCACTCCCCTCACAAAGAAAAAGAATATCTAGAAGTAAAGCTAACTAAGGAAGTGAAGAACCTCTACAATGAAAACCTTAAACCTCTGAAGAACTAGATAAAGACCTTAGAAAATGGAAAGATGTCCCATGCCTGTGAATTGGTAGAATTAACATTGTGAAAATGACCATTTTATCAAAAGCTGCTTACAGATTCAATACAACCTTGGTCAAAATTTTTACTTCTTTCTTCATAGGAATAGAAAAAAAACTATCCTAAAAGTTATATAAAACCACAAAAGACTCTGAATATCAAAACAGTCCTGGGCAAGAAGAAAAATGCTAGAGGGATTACAATTCCAGATCCTAAGTTATATTGCCAAGCCATAGTGATAAAAACAATATGGCACTAGCACAAAAACAAAAACAGATATGTAGACCAATAGAACAAAATCAAAGACCCAAACACGTGCATATGAAACTTCAGTTGCTTAATATTTGACAAAGATGCCAAAGATGTGAGCTGGAGAAAACAAAGCATTTTCAACAAGTAGTGCTGGAAAATGAGATATCCAAATACAGAAGAATGGAGTTACACTGTTTTCTATGACCTTGCACCAAAGTTAACTCCAAGTGTATCAAAAACCTAAATATCAAACCCAAAACACTGATCCTTGTGGAAGACAGCATAAGCAGTGTCCCGCACCATGTAAGTGTAGGAGAGAACTTTCTGAATCGAAGTCAACAAATGACAAATGGGACTAGAAAACTCTCTAATGTAAGGCTCAGGGGATGTTTCAGAGGAGGGGACAGAAAGACTGGAGAAGCCAGAGGAATGTGGAGGGGGGGTTGCTCTAAGACTTTGTCTCCTAGGAATATCAGAAGTTGCACCCATAAAGTCTCAGCATCATGACTACCTAGCAAGGACACAAGCCAAACAAAGAGGAAAACAACAGATATGCCAAAGTGGAGGGATGAAAGACCATGAGGCTCAACCCTAGACAAAGAACTACAGGCAACTTAGGAATAATGAGAGCAGGAGAAATAGCCTTCCCCAGGGAAGAGCACATTAATGTGTGTGTGTGTGTGTGTGTGTGTGTGTGTGTGTGTGTGTGTGTGTATCAAAAATTAATTTAAAATAGAAAAGGCCATATATTTGAAAGAAAGTGAGGAAAGTGTTTGGAAGTCAAAGGGGGAAGAGAGAAATAGAGTGAAATTATATTTAAAATCACAGAAGTAAAAGACTAAACCTCTGAACCTGTAAGCCAGCCCAGATTATATGTTGTCCTTGTAAGAGTTGCCTTGGTCTGGTGTCTGTTCACAGCAATAAAGCCCTAACTAAGACACCACATCTTAATTGCTTGAACTGGTTGCTATGAACAACCGTGTGCAAGTGGAGACATCATATTACATTTATACCAACGATAAATGAAAGCTTAGTTTATTCACAGCTTTGTCAGCACCTTTCTATTGCCCTTCCTTTTGGCGGAGCTATCCTAGCACACATGAAGTGGATCTCACAGTCTTGATTTGCATTTTTTTCTCTAATGACCATCTTTTTGTAGGATCACTCGCTATTCACGTCCTATTGGAAGACATGTCTATTCAACTTAATCACCCTTTTAAAAGATTATATTTATTTGGAACTCTGTGTGCATCTGTGTATGTGCCACTTGAGTGCAGGTTTTCATGGAAGCCCAAAGCGGGCGTTGGACCCTCTGGAGCTGGATAACAGGCAGTTATAAGTGTTCCACTCTGGAGACTTGGAACCAGTCCTGCTTTCAAGGCCAGCAAGTGCTCTTAACCTCTGAGCTATCTCTCCAGATCCCTCTAACACTTTTCATTGATATTTCACAGTTACTGATTTCTAGCTCATTTTATTAAATGTGTTATTTTATTCTTTTTATGTTACAATAAATGAGAGCTTACAGTTCCATCTTTTATTTCACAGTGTCAGTATGACAGTTTCACCTTGGCCTTATATCCCATAATCTTTTACATTTATTAGCCCCAATGCTTTGTTTTGTTTTAGGATTGCTTATCATTTTCCATATACACAGTCATGCCATCTGTTAGTAAAGGCAGTCTAGATACCTTTTCTTTCTTTCTTTCTGTTCCCTAATTGTTCCACTGAGAGCCTTTGACACTGTGCAATGGCTATGTGGACATCTTTGTCTTCTTTAGAATAAGCAGCCAGCGTATCATGAGGTATGGTGTTAGGAGTATGGATTGTGTGGATTAGATTCAGTTCAGAAAGTTCCCCTGCATGGTTCTCTTGAGATAGACAGAGATCTGAAGTGTTTATGAATGTAAATGGTGCCATGCTTGTGGAGGTTTGTGTGCTCTTCGTGTTTATAGCAAAGTTGGAAGCAATGTCCACTAGAAACAGGCTCCTCTTTCCTACTCTTCTCCCCTTCTCTCCTATCATCCATCTATCTATCTATCTATCTATCTATCTATCTATCTATCTATCTATCAATCATCTATCTATCTATCTATTATCTATCCATCATCTATCTATCAATCATCTATCTATAAATCATCTATCAATCATCTATCAATCCATCATCTATCTATCAATCATCTATCAATCATCTATCTATCCATCATCTATCTATCCATCATCTATCTATCAATCATCTATCAATCCATCATCTATCTATCAATCATCTATAAATCATCTATCAATCATCTATCAATCCATCATCTATCTATCAATCATCTATCAATCATCTATCTATCCATCATCTATCTATCCATCATCTATCTATCAATCATCTATCGATCCATCATCTATCTATCTATCTATCTATCTATCTATCTATCTATCTATCTATCATCTATCTATCAATCATCTATCATCTATCTATCAATCATGTATCTATCAATCATCTATTAATCCATCATCTATCTATCTATCTATCATCTATCAATCATCTATCATCTATCTATCAATCATGTATCTATCAATCATCTATTAATCCATCATCTATCTATCTATCTATCTATTTATCATCTATCTATCAATCATCTATCAATCCATCATCTATCTATCTGTCATCTATCTATTATTTATTTATGTATCTCTTTCTGGAAAAGGTTCGATATGGTAAAGGATATCTATCTGTCTATCTATTATCTATCTATACATCTAGCTAGCTATCATCTCCAATCATTCTCCCTTATTTCCACCTAGACAAAAGCATACCATGAGATGTGGTTGAAAAGAATGATGTCTTTCCCTGTAGCTTTATGCTTATAGGATGAAGTGCATGTGTGCCTGAATTTCACTAGTACATATGCTGTAGCTGCTATATAAAATAAGCTTCTGGGAGTCAGCAAATGTGTCAACTCTAGAAACCATTTCAACAGATTTCTAAGAGGAAAAAGACATTTATCAAACCCAACTATGAGTTCACTTCCAAGGACAGCTGGCTTGCTCGGAGCTGGTCTGCATTGTGGAAAAAGATTGATCTGTTGTCATTGATAATGGTTATGATGATGGTGGTAGTGGTGGTAATGAGGCAACAGTGTACAAAATAAAAGCTGGCAGATCCTAACTGCTGTCTTTGAGAATCTGAGCTCCTAGGGCCAAGAAGACTGGCCACCCAAGTAAAAAAAAAAAGTCACAGGCAAGAAAGTCGCAGCACAGCAGAACTAACTGAATGCTTCTGTTGACAATGCTCCAACTTGCTGCTGCCTGTCAGCTTACCATTTTCCCCAGTGGCTGTATTCATTTCCCACTCTCAACGTTCAACGCACTGCTTTCAGATTTATGTAAAGCCTGGGAACCATCAAGTACTGCCCTTGGCTGCCCATGAATATCTCTCTCAGCTGACAGAAAGGAAGCACTCCATGAGTCCCAGTTCCTGGAACTGACCCTCCATGCACCCACATTCAACTACCCTGATTTATGTTATTTGTATCTGACAATCACAATCTGAAAAGCAATGTCAATTAGAAAAATCTCATAAGAGTCCATTACATACAATATCAAAGCCAAGTAATAAGTGGGTTGCTGTAGGACCCAATAGCAAACACGGTTCTTTTCTTTGCATTGAGAGCTAGTACTGCTATGTGGGATAAAAGCAGAAGTATTCTTTACTCCTTTCCATTTTGCCAACTCCCACATGCTAGAAGAAATGGAGGGATGAAAAAGAAAAAGAGCAAAGGTTCTTCCTGTGTTTCAGATGAATCAGTAATAAGGTGACTAAGTAAACTAAAAATCAGACTTTCAGGGATGTGTCCCCAGTTGGAAGATGGCATTGTTTATCTCTAGCTAATAACCACTGATTGATGAAAGGGAGAAAAGCAGTGATTGATGAACCAGAAGTGTGGAGACACCCAGAATCTCACTACAGTTCTCTCCTCTCTGCAGGTCCTCAGGGAAAATGTGGTTCTTCCAATGTACATTGCTGGTGGTACTCAGCAGAGAGGGAGTCTCCCTAGAGCATGTGGTGAGGTCCCACGCTGCCCCAAGGAATCCAGGAATGGATTGACACTGGGAAATAAGGAATTACCCAGAACACATAATAGACAAAAAATTGAGTAGTGAAGGGAGATGACACCGAATTTTCACCTTTGGATTTCTGCCAACCAAGGAGGCCAACCTTGATGTAAGCTACTTGGGGAGATCCACGTACAGTATATACTTAGGCCTTAGTTTTTTGAGCTAGCTCTGTCAAGAGGCAGCACTCATATTGCATTTCTCTGGTAGCCTCTAAAAATCCCGAGTGGAATTTGCTTTTTCATTTAGCTACTTGAGGTTCCAATTTTTCAGGCAGTTTATGGAACGTGAAGAAGCTTATGGAGTAAATGCTTGAAAAGGGGGAAACAATTAGGGAAACAATCATAAGGCTCTAAAAATCATTCCTGAGATTGAATCATAAAAATGTCATCAAAGTGCCACATGGGAATGGACATTGGAGACCCTACAGCAACCTACTTTTACCTGTGGTCCATGTGGGCGTGCTGGAGGTGGGCCTGGTCCAAAGAAACATCGGAACATTTTTAAGTTATTAAATTATTTGGAGGTAGTTTGCATTTATGGCTTTAATCTGAGTAAATGTCCCCAGAATTTTCTCTGGGGATGGAGAGAGTTATAAACGAAGTTCAAACAGAAAGCGGAGAAGACAGAAATGAGGCACTATTGGAATGCTGTGCATTGAGGTTGCTTGCACAAGGTACCTCCGTCCCACAATGCTCCTCAGCTCTCTGAAAGGGATTTGGAAGGATGGAGAAGAGGAAGTTGCTGGTTCCTGTTGGGAATTGGTTCTAATGCTTTGTCTTAATTCAGCTCCCCAAAACCATGTGAGAATATTCTTGTCCAAACACTGAGGATCCCTGTCCCCAATTGGTTTCTGATTAATCAGTAAAGTGCCAACAGCCAATGGCTGGGCAGGGTGAATGAGGCAGGACTTTTCGAATTCCTGGCCAAGAAATGCAGAGGAGAGAAAGAACGGAATCGCTATGACTTAGAAGCAAGATATCAGATTGAGAAATCATCAGAAGAGAAATCATCTAGCAGTGTAAGGACTAAGGGAAAGTGGCCCCATGAGAGAGCTGCTCAGAAGAAAAGAGGGCAGGAAAGATAAAATATAGATTTAGAAAGTGTTAACTCAGGAATACTGGAGGGGAGTGTGTGCTAACTGTGGGGGAGTTTGGAAGTGCTGTCATTGAGCTAGTCAAGGCATATCAAAATAGTGTGTGTGTGTGTGTGTGTGTGTGTGTGTGTGTGTGTGTGTGTGTGTGTGTTTTCATTCTTGAATCCAGAGAACTCTGGCAGGTGGCAAGAAGTAGGATTACCCACTGGTAGCTCAGAGCAGAGTAACAACTCACGGCTAAAGGTTCCCCAAACAGAATACAATCACTCAGCCCCCAAAGAACCTGAGGCAGATGACACAGGAAACCTCTTGAGTGATGTTTTTCAATTAAAACCATAACTGTTTTTCCTATAGCTAGCAACACAAGTGTTTGTAAGTGGTTGAGGGTTTTTCAGGTTTTGTTTGTTTTTAACTAAAATTTAGATATTTCACTTCTCCATCTTGGAAACAAGAACAAATATCATAAAATGTAACTACATTATATCGTTGAGGTTATTAGCAAGAAAGGTTTACAAGAAACAAGACTCAGGGTTTAGGACGAAAACTCAGCATGTGGATGCTATGTCCCAGAGATTTGGGGAGGGATAAGGTGAATCTGGCAGTCTAGTTTCCTTCTGATCAATGGGCTCAACAGGCTCAAAAGGTAGGGCTGGGGAGATGGCTTCCAGTAACGATGCTTGCTCTGAGTATAAGTTCATGTCCCCAGAACCCACATAAGAAGTGAGGTGTGGCTGCCGCATCTTTAACTCCAGTGTGAGCGAGTAAGAGAATGCCACTGGCCATTCAATCTAGCCAGGTCATTGAATTCTAGGTCTACTGAGAGACCTTCCTAAAGTAGAATCCTAGTAGAGAATGCTAGAGGAAGACACCACCACTGATCTCCACTCTCCACACACACACATGAGCATGCACACATGGTCATACACTCACAGCATAAAGGTATTTTGCACAAGCATATGCTCTCGTGCTGTAAGCTATTACCAGAACCCTCTGCATGAGGCATAATTGACGATGCCTAATATTTATTACACATAATAGTTTAACTTTCTAAGTAATATAACCTGGAAAAGAGTTTGATTTTAACACATTTGTTTTAATATATTTTATTGTATGCTGGATTGCTTTACTACCCAATAATTAAAATAATTTATTATTCTACTTTTTTGTCCTTCAATTTTGTCTTATTTTTAAAACATTTGAGACTAAGGTTAGTTTGTTACGTCATTAATCACATGTACCAAGAAGCCTTCTGCTTCAGTCTATTTTTTATTACTATAACAAAATACTGAAGGCTGTATACTTATAAAAAAGGAGGCTTATTTAAATCTAAAATGGTAAGTAGCATGGGACAAGCTCTGGGGAGGCCCCACTCACCTTCACACTCTCACCACAGAGGGCATCATGCCATCAAGAGCAACTGTGAGAGGAGAGGTCACAGAGCAAAGCAGAAGGCTAGGGAGAGCAGGAGACCTGGGTTCATAACTTTTTATAGGAATTGTCTTGAGTTAATTAAGAAAGAAATCAGAGGCTGAGCCGGAGACTCATGCTCCTACCGGTTTGCAATTGTGTCTGGAGCAGAGCCTGTGCTCTGGATCCCCACTCAACCAACACCTAGATGCAGCTTGACCTCCAGGAGTTCTGACACATTCAGGATCTCAGGATCACAGGCTGCCAGGAGCGACAGGTTCCAGTCAGAGAGAGCAAGGTCAGTTAATACCAGGGATAACCAGATATCGGATAAAGGAAGACATAATAACACAAACTGAAGAAATTTAAAAAACCAACAGATCCTACTAAAAAAGTCTATACTCAACAAAACTGGAAAATCTAGATGAAAGATCTTTCTCTCTCTCTCTCTCTCTCTCTCTCTCTCTCTCTCTCTCTTTCTTTCTTTCTTTCTTTCAACATTTCCGAGACAGATGGATATTATTTTCTTATTGGATATTTTATGTATTTACATTTCAAATGATATCCCCTTTCCAGGTTTCTCCCTCTTCTATCCCCCCTCCCCTTGCTTTTATGAGGAGTATCCCCCTCCTGCCTACCCACTCCATCTCAGCACCCTGGCACTCCCCTACACTGAGGAGACAAACTTGATCAAGGGCTTCTCCTCCTACTGATGCCAGACAATGCCATCCTCTGTTACTAGACAGATACCAGGTACCAAAGTTAAGTCAGGATCAGATAAACTGTCTAAACAGTACCATAACCCCTAAGGAAATAGAAGCAGTCATTACAAGTCTCCCAACCAAAAAAGGTCCAGGGCCAGATGGTTTTATTACAGAATTCTATTAGACCTTCAAAGAATACCTAATACCAATACTTCTCAAACGATTCCACAAAACAGAAACAAAAGGAAATAATTAATTCTGTGAAGCCACATTACACTGATACCTAAACCACCCAAAGACCCAAACTTCATACCAATTTCTGTTATGAATATTGAGGCAAAAATACTCAATAAAATTCTTGAAGACTGAATCCAAGAACACATCAAAACAATCATTTACCATGATCAAGTAGGCTTCATCCCAGGAATGCAGGGAATGATGGAAATCCATCAACATAATTCAATATATAAACAAACAGGAAAAAAACACACATGATCATCTCATTAGATCCTGAAAAACCTTTGACAAAATATAATATCCCTTCAAGTTAAAAGCATTGGAGAAATCAGGAATTCAAGGTTTAGAACTAAACATAATAAAAGCAATATACAGCAAAGCAATAGCCAATATCAAACTAAATTGAGAGAAATTCAAAGGAAGCCCATTAAAACCAAGGCTGCCCACTCTCCCTTTATCTATTCAATATAGTACTCAAAGTTTTAGCCAGAGCAATTAGACAACAAAAGTAGATCAAAGGGGTGCAAATTGGGAAGGAGGAGGTCAAGATATCACTATTTGCAGATTATATGATAGTATACATAAGCAAACCCCCAAATTCAACCAGAGAACTCCCACAGCTGATAAACAATTTCAGCAAAGCAGCTGCATATAGAATTTACTCTAATAAATTAATAGCCTTCCTCTACTTAAAGGACAAACAGGCTGAGAAAGAAATTAGGGAAAAAACACCCTTCACGATAGTCACAAATAATACATAATATCTTGGTGTGACTGTAACCAAGAAAGTAAAAGATCTCTATGACAAGAGCTTCAAGTACCTGAAGAAAGAAATTGAAGAAGACCTGACAAGATGGAAAGATCCCCCATGTTCGTGGACTGGTAGGATTAACATAGTAAAAATGGCCATCTCGCCGAAAGCAATCTACAGAGTCAATGCAATCCCCATCAAAATTCCAACTGAATTCTTCACAGAGATAGAAAGAGCAATTCTCAAATTCATTTGGAATAACAAAAAACCCAGGATAGCAAAAACTATTCCCAACAATAAAAGAACTTCTGGTGAAATTATCATCCCTAACCTCAAGCTGTACTATACAGCAAATAAAAGCTGCATGGTATTGGTACAGAGACAGGCAGGTGGATGAATGTAATAGAATTAAAGACCCAGAAATAAACCCACACATCATTGGTCACTTGATCTTTGACATAGGAACTAAAACCATCCAATGGAAAAAAAGACAGCTATTTCAACAAATGGTGCTGGTTCAACTGGCAGTCAGCATGTAGAAGAATGCAAAATGACCCATTCTTATGTCCTTGTACAATGCTCAAGTCCAAGTGGATCAAGAACCTCCACATAAAAACCAGATACACTGCATCTAATAGAAGAGGAAGTGGTAAAGAGCCTCGAACGCATTGGCACAGAGGGAAATTTCCTGAACAGAACACCAATGGCTCAGGCTCTAAGATCAACAAATAACAAATGGAACCTCATGAAACTGAAAAGTTTCTGTAAGGCAAAGGATACTGCCAATAGGACAAAACAACAACCTATAGATTGGGAAAAGATCTTTACTAACCTTATATCTGATAGAGGGGTAATATCCAAAATATATAAAAGAAATAAAAAACAGACTAAAAAAAAAACCCCAAACAAATAACCCAATTTAAAAATGGGGTACAGAGCTAAACAGACAGTTCTCAACCAGGAATCACAAATGTCTGGTAAGCACCTAAAGAAATGTTTAACATCCTTAGTCATCAGGGAAATGCAAATCAAAACAACCCTGAGATTCTGCCTCACACCAGTCAGAATGGCTAAGATCAAAAACTCAGGTGACAGGACATGCTGGCAACGATGTGGAGAAGAAGGAACACTCCTCCATCCTAGTGAAATTACAACCACTCTGGAAATCAATCTGGCGGTTCCTCAGAAAATTGGAAATACTTCTACCTGAAGACCCAGCTCTACCACTCCTGGGCATACCCCAAAAGATGCTCCACCATACCTTAAGGACATGTGCTGCGATATGTTCATAGCAGCCATATTCGTAATAGCCAGAAACTGGAAGCAGTTCTGGTCCCTCAACTGAAGAATGAATACAGAAAATGTGGTTCATTTACATAATGGAATACTATTCAGGTATTAAGAATGATGCCATCAGTGATTTTTTTCAGGTAAATGGATGGAAATAGGAATATCATCCTGAGTGAGGTAACCCAGACACAGAAGGACATGCATGGTATATACTTACTTATGAGTGGATATTAGTCAGAAATATAGAATACTCATGATACAATTCACAGAGCATATGAAGGAAGAAGGAAGGCCCAAGTGAGTATGCTTCAGTCCCACTTAGAAGGGGAACAAAATAATCATGGGAGGCAGAGGGAGGAAGGGAATTGTGTGAGAGAGGGGAGGGGGAGGGAACTGGAGGCAGGATCAGGTATAGAGGAGGACACAGTAGAGAAGCTTAGAGGCCAGGAGAATGAATGGAAATACGCAGCTGCCAGGGGTGGAGTGAACCTCTAGAAAGTCCCAAAGACCTGGGATCTGAGAGGCTCCCAGGACTCAGTGGAGGTGACCTTAGCAGACATATTGAACAGCAGGAAGATGGAACCTGAAGAGACCGCCTCCAGTAGATAGGCCACGCCCCTAGTGGAGAAATAGGGTCACCACCCACCTTCAAAGATTTTGACCCAGAATTATTCCTGTCTAAAAAAAAAATTCAGGAACAAAAATGGAGCAGAGACTGAAGAAAAGACCATCCAGTGACCTGACCACCTTGGGAAAGGCACCAACTCTGGCACTATTACTGATGCTATGCTGTACTTGCAGACAAGAGCCTAGTGTGGCTGTCCTCTGATAGACTCTAGCAACAGTTGACTAAGACAGAGGCAGATACTCACAAACAGTCATTAGACTAAGGTTGGGAAACCCTGTGGAAGACTTAAGGGAAGGACTGAAGGAGCTGAAGGGAATAGCAATCCCATAGGAAGGCCAACAGTGTCAACTAAGAGAGGATGCACTTAATCCTGTCGAGGCTTGATGCCCCAGGGAAGGGGGATGCCTGGGCGGGGGGTGGGGGGGTGGGGGGGGATGAGAGAAGCACTCTCTCAGAGGTGAAGAGAAGAGGGTGAAGAACTCCGGTGGTGGTGGGGACTGGAGGAGGCTAACATTTGGGATGTAAATAAAATAATTTATTTAAAAATCTTTAAAAACCTAAGAAATTAGCTTAAAGAAATGGCGAACGTTTGAAGTCAATGGCTTGAGAAGTCTTGTGTCAGTATAAATGAAGGTGTGATTTAAGTGTTAACTATGCCATCACTCCATACAGAGGGCAATGCTGACACTTTACTTGGTACTTCTTCTTGAATCCCACAGCAACACTAGAGAAAAATGTTTTTATTCCAGTGTTCAAGATGACGGATTCTTGTGGGCAGGTGAAGAACACAAAAGGCATGTAGCAGAGCCAGAGGATGCAGCCAGGATGGAGGCAACAGATCTAGAGACTTCCTGATTCAGAGATGGGGGCAGGGCAACTGTAAGCAGACACAGCAAAAGTAGCAAGAGGAGTGGGCCCCTAATTGGCAAAAAAACAAAACAAAACAAAACAAAAACAAAACAAAAACAAAAAACAAAAAAAACCAAAAAACAACAACAAAAAAAACCTGAAGAAAAGAGCAAACACGGAAAGGACTAACAGAATTGTCTCTATTTTGCTCAGGCCTCTGCTTACATGTGAGTGCACGCTGAGGTGCCAACCAGAGGAGCAGGGTGGGCACTGTGAAACAATTCCATCTCAGGGACACAACAACCAAATGCAGTCTGACAGTATTTATTCAAGCCCCGAGAATGCCAGAAGCAGCATGAGATGACTGGGTTCCAAGTACAAACAATGTACGAATATCGCCCATAAGGAGTTCTGATCTAGTGGGCACACTCCAAACACTGTGGTATGTGCTCTTATTGTGCAGGTGTTCGTTCATAGCTGTGAAAAGCATAACATTTTCCAGAAAAGTCAGAGAGAGTTTTACAGTGGAACTGGCATTTGAATTTGGCCTTTGTAGGTGAATAATGTCCACATTGTAGTGAGGGGAAAGGGCAGGCATAGAAGTTTGAGAAGTTAGTTGCAAAAGCAGAGAATGGTAAGTTGGGGGCAGTTATAGAATCAGGGTCATAGCAGATGTCTTAGTCCATTTTGTGATACTATGACAGAATACTGGCAACTGAGAAATTGGTAAAGAATATGTTTGTTCAGTTCATAGTTGAAGGGCCATACATGACAGGTCCTTCTTGCTGCTGAAGCCCATGATAAAGGTGGAAGACAAGAAACCATAAGGATGAGGTGACAGGAAGCACTTACCATGAGCCCAGTCCCAGCATAATGCCATTAATCCATGACAAGGACAGTGCTCTGGGGATTTGATAACTTCTTAAAGATTTCTCCCAGCAATATGTTTGCACCAGAGATTAAATTCTAACATTTGAGCAAGCCAGAACAACATGACCAGCGGAGTGATGAAGGATAGCAACTTGTACAGGATCTTCTAGACCATGCTACATGAATTTAGAAGCCAGGGAGTGATGACTTCTGCATCTTCTTTTCTTCTCTGTCTTCTTCTTTTTCTTTTCTTTTCTTCTTCTTCTTCTTCTTCTTCTTCTTCTTCTTCTTCTTCTTCTTCTTCTTCTTCTTCTTCTTCTCCTTCTCCTTCTCCTTCTCCTTCTCCTTCTCCTTCTCCTTCTCCTTCTCCTTCTCCTTCTCCTTCTCCTTCTCCTTCTCCTTCTCCTTCTCCTTCTCCTTCTCCTTCTCCTTCTCCTCCTTCTCCTTCTCCTTCTCCTTCTCCTTCTCCTTCTCCTTCTCCTTCTCCTTCTCCTTCTCCTTCTCCTTCTCCTTCTCCTTCTCCTTCTCCTTCTCCTTCTTCTTCTTCTTCTTCTTCTTCTTCTTCTTCTTCTTCTTCTTCTTCTTCTTCTTCTTCTCCATTATTTTTGTTTATGCTGTTGCAACATAAGGGTTTAAGTAAGATTTAGAACTCTTACAATCATTAAATGGAGACTTAGAGTCCAGAGGTAGCTCAGATAAACAGATAGACAGGCAGACAGAGTCAGACAGACAATAGATAGGTGTACAGCCATTGGGAGCAGGACTTGATCATCATTTTAAAGAATGCAGTGAGAAAGATGGAGGTTTACATGTTTGTAATTTATACAGCTGGGTTGCTAGATATGGATTCACAAAACCAAGCACGGAAGTGACTTAACATTCAGCTTTGATCACTTGGGATGTCAAACACCTCCAGGACATTTGTATAGAGTCAAAAATTATAAAATAGTGTGATGTCAGATATCAGGTAAAGGAAAGAAGAATGGCAATATTATCATGTTTTTTTTTTAAAGAGAATGCTGGTTTACCAGGAAACACTGAATCACATTTGGGAGCTAAGGAGATGACTCCATAGGAAAAGTGCTTACTCGTATAAGCATGAGGACCTGAGGTCAGACCCTTAGCGCTCAGGTGAAAACTGAGCAAGGTAGAATGGGTCTGTGTGCGATTCCAGTCTTGGGGGTGGGATCCCTGAACCTTAATGGCAAGTTCAGTGAGAGACCATATCAAAAAAAAAAAAAAAAGGTAGATAGACCAGCAAGGAGGCTCAATAGGTAAAGGTGCTTGCCACCAAGCTTGATGACCTGAATTTGAAATTCCTGAAACATATGTGTGAGGTTTGGCACAGCTTTGGAAGAGACAGTATGACAAAGTTCCTGCCCCTGGAGCAGAGGCAGCATAGTGTGGGTCTTCTTGAGTGCTGAGGGTTGCTGTAGGTATGAGGCTTGTTTGAATAATAATGCATATATTATTACATTGTAGTCCTTTTTCAGGGAATGTTCTCTCTGCCAAGGTTAATGACTCCATGATAATCAAAAACAGCATGATTCCAGGAAGTGAGACTGTGTCTGGTGTTCCTCAGCAAAACGGTAATGGTTAACTCTGTGACCTTCAGGATAGCCCTTAAGGCTGTGGGAAAGAACTCTATAAAAACTTGAGTTTTATATAAATTATATAAAGAATATAAATTAATGTAAGAAGTGCTCTTTACAGGATTTCTCAACTATGCCAAAAATAAGGATGCAGTGTGAATTGTGTGAGGGGCTTTATGGACCTGAAAAAACAAAGACAGCTACACTAAGGAGTCAGTTTTGTCAGAAAGATTTTAAGGATGGAGATAAAGAGATTTAGGGAGTGGTGATCTCAGGGCAAGAACCCACCCAGCTAAGCTTATTGTTTGTAGTTGAACAAGGAATAGTTTGGACTTTAATCTGGGATTTTTTTTTCCTGGAATGCAGAATTGGAGGGTGTACTTGTGATCCAGATCTTAAGGCTCGAAGACACAGACTTTTATCTGAATCTTGAGGAATAGTGACCATGAAAAGCTTAGGCACAGGCCTGGTAGTACACACCTTTAATCCCAGGAGACAAAGGCAAGCAAGCAGATTTCTGAATTGAAGGCCAGCCTGGGACAGAACAAATTCTAAGTGAAGAAAAGCTTAGGTTCAGGCATGGTGGTACATGCCTTTAAACCCAGCATTTTGGAGACAGAACCATGCAGATTTCTGAGTTCAAGGTCTGAATACAGAGCAAGTTCCAGAACAGCCAAGCTTAGGAAAGAGTTGGAAAACGGAATCTGGTGCTAATGTAATAGAAAAGGGGGGGGGGGCATTCAAGTTTCAGTAAGCATCAGAACTTACAGCTTAGGCCATGTGGCTTTGTCTTTGGAGTCAAGGGGCTAAGGCCATAAAGTCTGATTCATGGGATAATCAAAAGGAACCTGGCATAAATGATTGAATTGATACGCAATTCATAAGGAAGTGACCTATGCAAAATAAAAGATCTTGGTCTGCAAGAGAGAGCTGTCTTGGTCTGCAAGAAAGAGCTGTCTTGGGTAGAGAAGTAACTGGAGCAGAATACAAAGCTGTCAGCTTACATCCATCACTGACTCCAAGTCATTCATTCGCCACTCCCAAATAACCCCTTCTGCAAGAACCAAGCTGAGGCTAGTCCTTAGCATACATGCAGTAGAAGGAGAGAACCACTTGGCAAGTTGTCCTCTGACTTCCACACTCCCAGCATGACATGCACCTCCCTGCCACTAATGAATAAACATTCCTTTAAAAATTAAGATGGAGAACAGTTAAGAAAGACCCTTTATATGACCCTCTGACCTCCATACACATACATACACATGTGCACATGTACTTTCAATGTATACATGCACACACTCGTGTGAACACATACATATAATAAACACACACACACACACACACACACACACACACACACACACCCAAAGGCAAAGCAATAAAATGGACCTGAGCCTTGGGGCAGAAGAGACCCAAGATTCCTGTCTTGACAATGTTGTAATCTTCAGAGATATGACCCAGCCTTTCTGAATCTCACATATAAAATAGAAACAACGCACGCACGCACGCACGCACGCACACACACACACACACACACACACACACACACACACACACACTCCACTTCAGGGTTGTGTGGCAACTCCCAATACCACAGGCTGGTTTTATGCCTGGTATTTTTGCTGTTCAAGCATTTAGATGGAAATGCCTGGTTTAGAGAGGAGGAATCTGTGGTCAAAAGAAAAAGGAGGCAAAAGAAGAGGTGAGTGCCCTGGTAGATACCTAAGGAGAAGGGATCTTCATTTCCCACAGATCAGTGTTTGTGTAGCCAACTCACCTCTGCATATGCATTATGGTTGTGTAGTTTGGTCTCTTGTGGAACTCCTCACAGTGGGAGCCAGGATGACAGGTGTCTCTGACTCTTTTGCCTCCATATGAGGATTTGTATCTAGTCTTATTGTAACCTGTTCTCCCTGAGAAACAGAGGAGGACTATATCTGGGGGAGATGGGAGGTGGGGCTAGGAGGAGTGGAGGGATGTAACGTGGGTGAAACGTATGAAAGAAGAATAAAACAAACAAACAAACAAAAAACAGGCAGTCCACCTTTCCCATTAGCTCCCTCTATCACCAAGGATTAAATTACTGTACAGAAGGGACAGTCTTTAGGGTAACCCTGTCTGGACTTCTTGCCCACTCCTCAAACCCTAGGAAATAATATGGGAGAAGGAAAAATAAAGACATTTCCGATTAGCAGAGGATTATACCTATCTGCTTAGTTATTCCTGGATTTCCTCAAAGACATAATGCACTTGTTCATAATATAAAGTAAAAATTGAATGACATGCATTAGGTCCTAACTAAGCATTTTATTGAGTAAAAATTACAAAAAGGAAGTTATTAGTAAATGCTCACTTCCTGAGCACTGCTGTCACATGAGGGTTTGGGAGAGTTCTAGTCAATGAAAAGGTTTTGTTTGGAGGAAGAAAAGGAGGAACGGAGAAGGAAGGAGAAAAGGAGGGAAGAAGAGTTGCGACACAGAAAGCCCTCTTCAGTCTTGGCTTGCAGTTGCTAACCAATAGTTGTCAGACACTGGTCAGTCATATGTGAGCTGTTGTGCTCACAGTTCCCGTAACTTATGAGTCTAAGGCTGTTGCCTTTGTTCTTTAGGACCATTGCTAGCAAGGATCCACGTGCCTCTATCTGTATTTACTGCAGTTCTGTACCCAGTGATGCAACAGAAGCAAGATGCCAGGCATTGCTGTTGGGACAAGGGTAAGCCAAAGGCAGTCCCTATATTCGAGATGTGGAGAAGAGAGGGTTACTGTGGAGTTTGGGGAGGCAGATAGACAGGATAAGTAACTAGCTCCCCAGTGACTGGGACCTTGACTTCAAAGTCATCATGCAATCACTTAAAACAAGGCCAGATAAATTATCTTTTAAAAAGCCTTTAATGTCGATTCCTTTCATTTTAAGTAGCAATCATCCCTGAGAGGGTTGATTTTCAGAAGAGTGACTAAGGAAAAATGTTTTTCCAGCAGGGTTTTAGCACAGAAAAAAAATTTATTCCTTCCATCCCCACATCCTACACCCTACATTCTACACCCCTCAGTATAAAAATATTTATATTTAAATAATTTTAAAATGTCATGCACTTACAATTAAAAGCAATTCTGTGCTTAGAAGAGCAAAAATTAACTGACTCTAAATCAATGACAAAGACTACATCTTCCTTAAGGGAAAATTTCACGAGCTTCAAATGTAGTTTCAGTCAACCTCATTAGGTAAAAGCCATGTTAAATATGGTTCCCCACTGAGTGAGTCTCACTTCTCTAGCTCCTCTTTTCCTCTACGTCCTTCCTCTCTTGTACCTAAAGGCTTTGATTTACTATAAAACTACACTGTCTTTCAAGTCACAGGACTCTCCAACCACGCACTCTGGATTTTGCATCTCCAGATCTCTTCTATAGATAACACCCCCGTTCCCAGCCAGAGAACCTGCTGAGATCATAACTGAAATTAGATCTTTCATTATCTATGGCTTTCTTTGAGATCTGACATCCAATGAGATGAAAAGATCAGTGCAAGAAGACCTTGCTTTCTTTGAAATATTAAAGACACAGAAAGTATAATCTCATCACATACTTGAGTCATAGAAGTTAAATCTTAAACTGAACAACAACAGCAACAACAACAACAAAACCACCTGCCTTTGAAGTGCATCTGTCTACCTCTTGATTGCTATCCAGACAAAGGGAAAACCAGCAGCTTTTGTGGACTTCTTCACTAAAACCAGAATAATAAAAGTGCTTTTAAAACTATCAATCCGATTTTAGTATTAAAATTGAAATCCACTTAAAATAAGCCCAAGTCCTAGCCCACAGTTAGTGTTCAATAAATCTTGGTTGAAATAAATCACAGAAGGAGGGTGCCTAGAGCACCCCTCAAAAGCAAATCCAAACAGACTCGCTATGTATGGTGTTTCTCTAGTCTTTGAGAGCCAAGCATAGGTCAAGGTAATACTGTAAAGCTTAGTAGAGTGTACTCTTAGCCTTCAGATTAAAGTATACAAATGTGTAATTCCTCTTAGGATGTGCGACTTGCTGAGGCCAATGTTGTGTGCATTATATATTCTTAGGTTGCAGCATCATAAAACAGATTTAGGTAACTGTTCCTTACAATTAAAAATAGTTGCCCTACTAACTAGTAGGCTATTAAATATGAGAGTCACAGTAAGTGTGTTTTCAACACTGCATTGAAGTGGTGTTTTGAGTTTGGAAGAAGAAAGTCAGGTCCTAGCTGACATAATTCTCAGAGAAGGTGGCCTGGACATCTGTGAGGCAGTGATGTAGTCACTGCCTTTATGAAGGAAATCAGTTTAAAATTTTGATACTTTATAAATTTTGTTTTATTGAACTTTATTTTTTATGTAGAAGATGTAAGAATATGAAATGGGTGAGTAGAGAGGGGATCTAGGAGGAGCTAGGGGAGGAGAAAGAATATATGATATATTTTCAGAAATAATATTAAAATAAAAATAGCACTGCTGTAAACAATAGTAATGATGATGATTGTGGTATATTGGATTGCCTTGGAATTAGACTAATTTTTCAAAAAGCTCTTCCAGCCATTATTGAATAAATCTTATAAAAATAATTGAGAGAAAGAGATCTGAACTCCGCAGAAAGCCTCACTTCCCTCCTTCGTAGACTCTTATTTAGTTCTTCATTTCATCCTAACGCAATGGTTTTCAACTGTGGGTGATTTGGGTCGTAGGTGACACTTGACAATGTCTCCATACATTTTGTCACACGGAGGTGAAGGAGAGGAAGGCTGTGTTATTGACATCTAGTGTGTCCAACCCAGGGTCACTATTGAATATCTCACAGTGCACAAGACAACCTCACAAAAATAATGATCTAGCTCAAATAGCAGAAGTACAAAGACCAAGAAACACTGGCATAGTGGAGTGTGTGTGTGTGTGTGTGTGTGTGTGTGTGTGTGTGTGTGTACGTCAGTTTCTTGACAAGGGTTGCTATACAGGTATTCCTACTTCTTTATGCCTGAATGTTTTATTTGTTGTTGGTTTGGTTTGGTTTGGTTTGGTTTGGTTTGGTTTGGTTTGGTTTGGTTTGGTTTGGTTTGGTTGGTTTCAGTGCTAGGATATAGCCAGGGCCTCACAAATGCATATTCAGACATGGTAACTCTGAATCTCATCTCTAGCTCTTGGTGTTTTGAGACAATGTCTCAATACATAACTGAGGCTATCTTTGAATTCCAATCCTCCTTTTTCAGCCTTCTGGGTGTTGTTAAGACTACAGGCATTTACCACCATGCCTCACCTGGATTTGGATGTTTGGGGTTTTTTTTTTTCCTTTTTTTTCTCCTCCTATACTCTCCAGATGCTCATTGCAAATAACATAAATTTTCAGATAGCTTGTAGATATTGGCAGTCTTTCTCAATCCCAGCTTCCACAGGACTTGAGCAAACTCTAATTTTCTCACACTCCCATTCAGTTGTGTCAGACATCTTTTCTCCCTTGAGAATCACTCAGTATGTTTATCTCCCATTCAGGCCCATGTCCTGTCTTCTAGAGCTCTGCACTGAGTGTGCGAGACTCACACCTTCTTCAGGTAAGTACACAGCCTGTGATCTGTGTTCACCACAGTAAACTACATGAGAGGCTTTGACTCTGCTGGACCTTCATTTCTTCACAGCACAGCACAATTGTTAATTCGTCTTACAGGGTCATAACGGTAGATAAAACAACACTTAGCAAAACTCAACGTTCTTCACACATACAAAAGATAAAAGGAAAACCAGCAGTAGAACTGAACAGACAAGTGTACAAAATGACATGGTAAATGCTCTTTTATCAGTAAGAGCAAAAAACTTCCCACTTTTAAACAGGGTTTCATAATAGACTCTCCCTGAGGTTCCACCTTGCTTTTCCTCTTGTTCAATGAGGAAGGGTTGAAAGCTCAGACAGTGCATGTGACTGGCCAAGCTTTCCCATGGAACCTATCAAAGCTAGAACTGGGAACCAGAAGTGAATCTTCCTCCCCATAACAAAGACTTTACTCAGCTTTTCTCCCTTCTATCACTTAGCTCCAGTTCCTAATTCTTTGAGTTATTTTGGGAATTATAAAACTTAAAATTCAAATAATCCCTTAAAACAAACAAACAAAAAGTGGCAGGGCTACGAAAATGAACCAGTTAATGAAGTGTCTACTAGACATGAGAATCTAAGCTTGGGTCCCTGGGACTCATGTAGAAAACCAGCTGTGGGAGCATCTGCCAGAACCCTCCCCCTCCCCCATCCCCGGGGCAGGGGAGGGCAGACACAGACAAGTAGATCCCTGATATTTCCCTGATTAGATAGCCAAAGTGATGATCTTCACAGATCCACTGAGAGGAGGGCGGGTCTCATGAAATAAACAAAAAGAGTGGAAAACTATCAAGGAAAGACACCCAAAGTTGACCTCCAGCCTCTGTACACAGCTACACACAAGTGCACAAGTATGACATGTTCAGTATACTACACACAATAGCAAACACACGTGTGTTTGACTGCACAGGGAGAGAGAGAGAGAGAGAGAGAGAGAGAGAGAGAGAGAGAGAGAGACCTACAGCATTTTCGTTTATAGTGACTTCATGCCAGTTCTATATATTCATTGGCATATTATGCTCTCCAATGTTATCTGCATGTTCATATACATTTATATGCCAGATTTTCAAATCTAATCATTTCCCTCAGCATAGTGAACTAGTGGAGTCCTCAGTGAGTGTGTCAGCCCCACAGGAATCCAAAGCCCTTCCTAGGTGAGGTTCAGAGGGCTGACAAATCCTTCTTGAGGGTGAATCCTGAGGCCTGAGGGTGAATATTGACATTGTGTGCAGAAAATATTCCCCATAGCTTTGTTCCTCAGATGTTTATAGCCTGAAGACTGCTGTCCTATAAAAAATGCGTTTACTGAGATTAGCTGGACCTCCCTCCTTGCTGTGCTGCATCATTTTGCCTCCTTGTTTATGTGTGCAATAACCCTGCCTCTCTGTTCAACTGTCTATTATAAACACACTGGACTTCCAGGGTGCTGAGCTCTCCATCAGGAAGCCCAGACTACACCATCCCAGCTTTCCTGTGGACACACATCTGTTATTTCTTCATTCCTTCACTGTCCTAGTTAGAGCAGTGCCCAGGCCATGCAAGGACATGGCACCTCGCCTCCCAGAAAAACAGACATACCTCTGATATTGTGATAGCAGAGCCATAGAGCTGTGATGCCCTTAGGGGAGCGTGAAGTGTGCACAAGCTTTTCTTAACAGCTCTCTTCCAGTAATAGCCATCATCTACTTTTAGAAAGGATGAAAACAGGAGCTTTTCATTTTTTTCTTCTCAGGCTTGGTAATCTTTTCTGAAGACTTATCTCCCTTTGTGAGGGTCCCTGGCATGGGGCATAGTCAGAGCTGCTGACAGATACATCGAGGCAGACCTCATTCTGTGCTTTTTATAATCACCACCTACAATATGGGAGGAAAGCATACAGCCTAATTCACTTTAATGTTCATCCTCTACTTTAAAATAAGTATTATTCCTTGGCAAGTACACTTGGCCCAGTTAACTATTTGAAATGCATATAAGCTATATCAACTTTAAAATCTGTATGTGCATATAGACAGAAAGTCTTACATAAATGTTAACAATTTTCTCCTAGTAATGGGATTTTCTATTGTACAGATTTGTGTTTTCACAAAGATTATATCTTTACTATTTGAAAAATCTACTAATTAATCACAAAATGCTTAAATAAAAATCTCCTTAGCCTGGCATAATAGTATGCACCTGTAATTTTAGCTGTCAGGTAACTAAGGCAGGAGAATTGAGAGTGTAGAGAGACCTTGCTTTAACAATAAAAGAATGCCTTCTAAAATAACATTCTTTCTCTGATTCTTGGGAATATGAAAAGTTCTATTTATTCAATAAATATGTACCAAGCACCTCCCGTGTACACATGCCTATGATAACTATTAGACAGAGCACTTTCTTGTTTCACAAAGATCTGGGTTTTCAGATGACACATGTCCATAGACTCATGAACTTGCTAACAGCCTGGTTAGAAAGGAGAACAGCTAGAGCTGTCTCCAGGAGCTTGTATTGTGAAGGACACACTACTGGCTAATGCCACAGGTGGTGGCTGGGAAGGTGTGGCGACCTTATCTGGGTAGTCCTGGTAGGCCTCATTGAGTCACATTTGGGTTGAAGCCTATGGATCAGGAAGCAAGATGAGCATGAGTTAAATGAACTGCAGAGAGGAAGGGGACTGGGAGGAACCCACTGAATTTATTTAAGGAACAAATCCAATCAACGGTTGTGGGACAAATGAGACAGAAGCAAATGGGTGATTCTGGTCACCACAAGAAGTCACTGGTAAGTTGAGTGTAGAAAGGTGATACCTTACTGCCTAGCTTCCATGTGGCAAAGGGCCTACCTGCTTCTGAGCTGACAGTAGATTGGGGGAGACAAGAGTACAGGCAGAAACACAGTCTGGGTGTGGTCGAGGGTATCTACAAGGAAGTTGGAAAGATACTAACAAAATCCCGAATCTGGGAAATATTTTTTAAATAGGAGCAAGAATTAATGGAGTCTGGTCTTCATTACGCAGCTGCTGTTCCCTTTGACTTACATCGTCAGAGTGTGACTGAGAATGTTGCTGACACTCTATGTCTGTAACAGAGTCCTGGAGTCTCAACAAGACACAAAGAGGCATTTTCCAGCTTCCCTTGTGACTAGGAGTGATCTCGTGCCTCCATTCTGACAAACAGGAAGGAAGTGAACCGAAAGACCAGGCAGCTTCTAGATACAAACACTAGAGGAAAGACCTCCAGCTTCCTTTGCCCGAGCTTAGCATTAAGCCAGCTTTGAGCAAAGGTTCCCTGCGAATCTGGTGGAGCAGCCAGAAGGAGGACAGCTTTTCAGGACTGTTTTGGTGTCCTCCGTGGCCCATCTTCCATCAGCTCCCATCTGCAGCGTATGGGGAACATTAGCTTCATTATTTTGTGGTCAGGTTGCCTCCGGGGTCTTTTGGCTGTAGCCACATATCCTAGGGCTTAAGCCACTGGAGAAAGAAAAAAAAGTTAAGAAACCTGGGCAAGGAAAAAAAAGTCTTTATAGCAACTGTTTAACAAGATAAACAATGTCTTTCTTCAGTGCCTTCCTGCCTGAGATGGAAGAAATATAGCGTTCAGAGAGAAAAGCTGGCTTCCTCGCTCACTGGAAGACTTGGGGCCATGGCCAGTCATGGAAGAATCCTTAGGGTCTAAAAATGGAACATTGCAGTCATGAACTTCATATAACACCAAGTATGTAACACACTGATGGGGGAAAAAAAGCAAAAGAGTAGACAGTTTTTTGTTAAAGAAACACTTTAAATTAATCTCTCTGAATGAAGCAGTGTGCACTCTGCTATGTAAACATAAAGAGAGAATACAGCAAGTCAGCCAACACATTTCCATACCAGGCTTTATGGCCTCACCTGTATTGTGCATCAGACGCCACTGTCACTGGGATGGGTGTGCCTAAATTCCAAGTTTTAGTGAGCAAGAAAAAAGTGCCTCTAGATTCTGAGAGAGCCACAAATGTTAATGCTAGGTAGTGTAAAAACTCAGATGTGGGGTAAGCAGTACCATCCTTATAGAAGTTTCATGAAGACATTAAAAGAAAAATGTTGGCTGGGGAGATGGTTTAATGGGCAAGAGTGCTTGATACAGAAACATGAAAGCCTGAGTTCGTACCCTAAGCATATGCGTAAAAGGCTGCAAGTGGTAGCAGGCAGTTCTGTAACCTAACCCTGGGAAGCACAGCATGGAAGTTGCTAGGCCCAGCTAGCTGCCAGCATTGCCCCAGGTTCAGTGAGAAGCCCTGCCTCAAAGGAACAAGGAGGAGAGTCTTAAAGCAGGACATGCGATGTCCTCCTTGGGGCCTCTGCATACAGTCGTGCAGGTGTGCTCAGTCACACACATGCACACAAACACAAACATGGAGAGAGAGAGAGAGAGAGAGAGAGACAGAGAGACAGACAGACAGACAGACAGACAGACAGACAGACAGATATAGATGTAGGGGAATCTTTTGTGTATTGAATGGAACCATCACTTATCAATAAAAGCCTGGTGGACTATTAGATGGGGCAGGAAATAGGAGGCAGGAGTTCAGACAAGAAGAGAGGAACTCTGGAATAGACTCAGGCATGGGAAGAGATTAACCTCAAACTCTGAGGAGATAAATGCATAAAATTGAGGAGAAGTAACAAACCTTGCTGCACTCATAGAAAAGAATACATAGGTTAATTAAGTTATGGGCTCATCAGGAATGAGCCAAAGCTCGTGGCCTAGGGATTTATTCACAAATAATAAGTCTCAGAGTTGGTATTTCAGGAACTTGGATGTGAGCAGAAGAGCTCGTTGGTTACAAATGCTGTCCAATGTGGTAGGCATGTAATCCAAACAGAAATCCAAGCTTAAAACAAAAAAGACAGGTATTAGACAAACTCCCAGGAGGAAAGCCGTTTCCTAGCCAATTGGGTGTGGGAAACACAAAAGGAGACTAGTGCAGCTTCCTTAGAGCCCTTACTGAACAGTGCGGTTCTAGCCCCTTGCAGGATTCTTTAACAGGGCCTGTGAATGCCTGGCCCAGCAGACAGGCACTAGAGCTGTTCAGTAATCTCTCTGGCAAGTCCAGGAACTCACAATGGGCAGAGACCAACGTTTTCTGGGACAGACACTACAGAATGGCTGGGAGATACCACTGAGAAGCCGGTGAGTATGTCATAGCATGATGGAACCTCCCATTCCTGTCCTTCAGTTGTGGTGGGAAGCTTGGCCTGAGCAGCAGAGAACAGCTGTAGGCAACAGTGGTCAGGCCCAGACTGAGGAAAACCTCGGAGCAGGCACAGTATGCTTTAAAATGAGCTTAGGTACTAAAGAAATAAAAGAAACTGGGTATAAATAATCATAGACAAATAAATAATTTGAAAATAATAACACTCAGTCTCAGAAGGAAGAAGAGAGTTAACGACTAAAATGAAAATATTTTCTATGCTTAAAAATGTCTATGTACAGGCGAATGCCAGCAGCAAACCACTGAACTGAGAACAGGACCCCCGTTGAAGGAATCAGAGAAAGGACTAGAAGAGCTTGAAGGGGCTTGAGACCCCATATGAACAACAATGCCAAGCAACCAGAGCTTCCAGGGACTAAGCCACTACCCAAAGACTATACATGGACTGACCCTGGACTCTGACCTCATAGGTAGCAATGAATAGCCTAGTAAGAGCACCATTGGAAGGGGAAGCCCTTGGTCCTGCCAAGACTGAACCCCCAGTGAACGTGATTGTTGGGGAGAGGGCGGTAATGAGGGGAGGATGGGGAGGGGAACACCCATATAGAAGGGGAGGGGGAGGGGCTAGGGGGATGTTGGCCCAGAAACCGGGAAAGGGAATAACAATCGAAATGTAAATAAGAAGTACCCAAGTTAATAAAAAAAAAATGTCTATGTACAATGACAGAGGCCATTTGGACCCCATACAGTTTTGTTTTGACTGTCACCATAGAAACAATTATGCTTAGGAATGATTGTAATTTATATATCCTCAATGATCAAAACAAAGTAAATACATATAAGAAGAAGGCTAAAAGATGGAATTCTAGGTTACAAGTCATAGAGTCGAGATTAGAGGATTCTTTTAATCAGAATAAAGACAAACCAGAAGAATCCAATCCAGAATCTACAACAACAGCACAAAAGGTTGTTGCAGATGAGAAAAATCCCATAGAGAAGCAATATATTAAGTTAAGAGTAGAGACTATATTTGATGCCACCTTAGAGCAATGTCATACAAACAGCTTATGTGTTTCATTTGTGGAGTTTGAAATTTTTAAATATATACACATGTTGATACATTATACAATTGATACGTATTCAGAATTCCAGTGGGCTTTTGCCTTAAATTCTGAAAAGGATAATTCTTATATTACAAATTTATGAGAGATGGTGGCTATCTTAGAAATGCTTTTGCAAATTGAATCTGATCACATACTGTTCCACCCAGAACTCCATCTAGGCCCTGAATTTTCTCAGCATACAAAAACTGAACAGAAAATGTTACAGCTAACAGTTCTTTTTTTTTTTCCACTTGACGAACTACTTTATTTAATAAAATTCACAAAGCTAAAAGTAATTTCTGCAGCACGTACAGATGACATAGAGTCACCTGGTAGAGAGTGATGTCAGTGTACCAGGCTCACGGGAAATTTCTAATTCTATGTTCATGAAGTGCGAAGTAACACAGTCATGTGCAGAGTACATAAATACAGTTGCATTTCAGCCAAAGAGGCGCATGGCGCCGTATATACAACCCTTTCACTGGACTTGACTCCTTTCTGCTTTGCTTTGGCTACGGGCTCGGTCTTGGGCTGAATTGTTAATTGTACATTCGCCTGAACCCTCTGCCACTCTCTCCTTACCAGTGTTGGCGCTAAATCTTTTTTTTTTCCTTTTTTTTTCTTCTTTATTATTTCTTTTATTTTTTTTTTATTAACTTGAGTATTTCTTATATACATTTCGAGTGTTATTCCCTTTCCCGGTTTCCGGGCAAACATCCCCCTCCCCCCTCCCCTTCCTTATGGGTGTCCCCCTCCCAACCCTCCCCCCATTGCCGCCCTCCCCCCATAGACTAGTTCACTGGGGGTTCAGTCTTAGCAGGACCCAGGGCTTCCCCTTCCACTGGTGCTCTTACTAGGATATTCATTGCTACCTATGGGGTAGGAGTCCAGGGTCAGTCCATGTATAGTCTTTAGGTAGTGGCTTAGTCCCTGGAAGCTCTGGTTGCTTGGCATTGTTGTACTTTTGGGGTCTCGAGCCCCTTCAAGCTCTTCCAGTTCTTTCTCTGATTCCTTCAATAGGGGACCTATTCTCAGTTCAGTGGTTTGCTACTGGCATTCGCCTCTGTATTTGCTGTATTCTGGCTGTGTCTCTCAGGAGCGATCTACATCCGGCTCCTGTCCGTCTGCACTTCTTTGCTTCATCCATCTTGTCTAATTGGGTGGCTGTATATGTATGGGCCACATGTGGGGCAGGCTCTGAATGGGTGTTCCTTCAGTCTCTGTTTTAATCTTTGCCTCTCCCTTCCCTGCCAAGGGTATTCTTTTTCATCATTTAAAGAAGGAGTGAAGCATTCACATTTTGATCATCCGTCTTGAGTTTCCTTTGTTCTAGGGATCTAGGGTAATTCAAGCATTTGGGCTAATAGCCACTTATCAATGAGTGCATACCATGTATGTCTTTCTGTGATTGGGTTAGCTCACTCAGGATGATATTTTCCAGTTCCAACCATTTGCCCATGAATTTCATAAACTCGTTGTTTTTGATAGCTGAGTAATATTCCATTGTGTAGATGTACCACATTTTCTGTATCCATTCCTCTGTTGAAGGGCATCTGGGTTCTTTCCATTTTCTGGCTATTATATATAAGGCTGCGATGAACATAGTGGAGCACGTGTCTCTTTTATATGTTGAGGCATCTTTTGGGTATATGCCCAAGAGAGGTATAGCTGGATCCTCAGGCAGTTCAATGTCCAATTTTCTGAGGAACCTCCAGACTGATTTCCAGAATGGTTTTACCAGTCTGCAATCCCACCAACAATGGAGGAGTGTTCCTCTTTCTCCACATCCTCGCCAGCATCTGCTGTCACCTGAGTTTTTGATCTTAGCCAATCGCACTGGTGTGAGGTGAAATCTCAGGGTTGTTTTGATTTGCATTTCCCTTATGACTAAAGATGTTGAACATTTCTTTAGGTGTTTCTCAGCCATTCGGCATTCCTCAGCTGTGAATTCTTTGTTTAGCTCTGAACCCCATTTTTAATAGGGTTATTTGTTTCCCTGCGGTCTAACTTCTTGAGTTCTTTGTATATTTTGGATATAAGGCCTCTATCTGTTGTAGGATTGGTAAAGATCTTTTCCCAATCTGTTGGTTGCCGTTTTGTCCTAACCACAGTGTCCTTTGCCTTACAGAAGCTTTGCAGTTTTATGAGATCCCATTTGTTGATTCTTGATCTTAGAGCATAAGCCATTGGTGTTTTGTTCAGGAAATTTTTTCCAGTGCCCATGTGTTCCAGATGCTTCCCTAGTTTTTCTTCTATTAGTTTGAGTGTGTCTGGTTTGATGTGGAGGTCCTTGATCCACTTGGACTTAAGCTTTGTACAGGGTGATAAGCATGGATCGATCTGCATTCTTCTACATGTTGCCCTCCAGTTGAACCAGCACCATTTGCTGAAAATGCTATCTTTTTTCCATTGGATGGTTTTGGCTCCTTTGTCAAAAATCAAGTGACCATAGGTGTGTGGGTTCATTTCTGGGTCTTCAATTCTATTCCATTGGTCTATCTGTCTGTCTCTGTACCAATACCATGCAGTTTTTATCACTATTGCTCTGTAATACTGCTTGAGTTCAGGGATAGTGATTCTCCCTGAAGTCCTTTTATTGTTGAGGATAGCTTTAGCTATCCTGGGTTTTCTGTTATTCCAGATGAATTTGCAAATTGTTCTGTCTAACTCTTTGAAGAATTGGATTGGTATTTTGATGGGGATTGCATTGAATCTGTAGATTGCTTTTGGTAAAATGGCCATTTTTACTATATTAATCCTGCCAATCCATGAGCATGGGAGATCTTTCCATCTTCTGAGGTCTTCTTCAATTTCTTTCCTCAGTGTCTTGAAGTTCTTATTGTACAGATCTTTTACTTGCTTGGTTAAAGTCACACCGAGGTACTTTATATTATTTGGGTCTATTATGAAGGGTGTCGTTTCCCTAATTTCTTTCTCGGCTTGTTTCTCTTTTGTATAGAGGAAGGCAACTGATTTATTTGATTAATTTTATACCCAGCCACTTTGCTGAAGTTGTTTATCAGCTTTAGTAGTTCTCTGGTGGAACTTTTGGGATCACTTAAATATACTATCATGTCATCTGCAAATAGTGATATTTTGACCTCTTCTTTTCCGATCTGTATCCCCTTGATCTCCTTTTGTTGTCTGATTGCTCTGGCTAGAACTTCAAGAACTATATTGAATAAGTAGGGAGAGAGTGGGCAGCCTTGTCTAGTCCCTGATTTTAGTGGGATTGCTTCAAGTTTCTCTCCATTTAGTTTAATGTTAGCAACTGGTTTGCTGTATATGGCTTTTACTATGTTTAGGTATGGGCCTTGAATTCCTATTCTTTCCAGGACTTTTATCATGAAGGGGTGTTGAATTTTGTCAAATGCTTTCTCAGCATCTAATGAAATGATCATGTGGTTCTGTTCTTTCAGTTTGTTTATATAATGGATCACGTTGATGGTTTTCCGTATATTAAACCATCCCTGCATGCCTGGGATGAAGCCTACTTGATCATGGTGGATGATTGTTTTGATGTGCTCTTGAATTCGGTTTGCCAGAATTTTATTGAGTATTTTTGCGTCGATATTCATAAGGGAAATTGGTCTGAAGTTCTCTTTCTTTGTTGTGTCTTTGTGTGGTTTAGGTATAAGAGTAATTGTTGCTTCGTAGAAGGAATTCGGTAGGGCTCCATCTGTTTCAATTTTGTGGAATAGTTTGGATAATATTGGTATGAGGTCTTCTATGAAGGTTTGATAGAATTCTGCACTAAACCCGTCTGGACCTGGGCTCTTTTTGGTTGGGAGACCTTTAATGACTGCTTCTATTTCCTTAGGAGTTATGGGGTTGTTTAACTGGTTTATCTGTTCCTGATTTAACTTCGATACCTGGTATCTGTCTAGGAAATTGTCCATTTCCTGAAGATTTTCAAATTTTGTTGAATATAGGTTTTTATAGTAAGATCTGATGATTTTTTGAATTTCCTCTGAATCTGTTGTTATGTCTCCCTTTTCATTTCTGATTTTGTTAATTTGGACGCACTCTCTGTGTCCTCTCGTTAGTCTGGCTAAGGGTTTATCTATCTTGTTGATTTTCTCAAAGAACCAACTTTTGGTTCTGTTGATTCTTTCTATGGTCCTTTTTGTTTCTACTTGGTTGATTTCAGCTCTGAGTTTGATTATTTCCTGCCTTCTGCTCCTCCTGGGTGTATTTGCTTCTTTTTGTTCTAGAGCTTTTAGGTGTGCTGTCAAGCTGCTGACATATGCTCTTTCCTGTTTCTTTCTGCAGGCACTCAGCGCTATGAATTTTCCTCTTAGCACAGCTTTCATTGTGTCCCATAAGTTTGAGTATGTTGTATCTTCATTTTCATTAAATTCTAAAAAGTTTTTAATTTCTTTCTTTATTTCTTCCTTGACCAGGTTATCATTGAGTAGAGCATTGTTCAATTTCCACGTATATGTGGGCATTCTTCCCTTATTGTTATTGAAGACCAGTTTTAGGCCGTGGTGGTCCGATAGCACGCATGGGATTATTTCTATCTTTCTGTACCTGTTGAGGCCCGTTTTTTGACCAATTATATGGTCAATTTTGGAGAAAGTACCATGAGGACCTGAGAAGAAGGTATATCCTTTTGCTTTAGGATAGAATGTTCTATAAATATCCGTTAAGTCCATTTGGCTCATGACTTCTCTTAGTCTGTCGACATCACTGTTTAATTTCTGTTTCCATGATCTGTCCATTGATGAGAGTGGGGTGTTGAAATCTCCCACTATTATTGTGTGAGGTGCAATGTGTGTTTTGAGCTTTAGTAAGGTTTCTTTTACATATGTAGGTGCCCTTGTATTTGGGGCATAGATATTTAGGATTGAGAGTTCATCTTGGTGGATTTTTCCTTTGATGAATATGAAGTGTCCTTCCTTATCTTTTTTGATGACTTTTAGTTGGAAATTGATTTTATTTGATATTAGAATGGCTACTCCAGCTTGCTTCTTCTGACCATTTGCTTGGAAAGTTGTTTTCCAGCCTTTCACTCTGAGGTAGTGTCTGTCTTTGTCTCTGAGGTGTGTTTCCTGTAGGCAGCAGAATGCAGGGTCCTCGTTTCGTATCCAGTTTGTTAATCTATGTCTTTTTATTGGGGAGTTGAGGCCATTGATATTGAGAGATATTAAGGAATAGTGATTATTGTTTCCCTTTATATTCATATTTGGATGTGAGGTTATGTTTGTGTGCTTTCATTCTCTTTGTTTTGTTGCCAAGACGATTAGTTTCTTGCTTCTTCTAGGGTATAGCTTGCCTCCTTATGTTAGGCTTTACCATTTATTATCCTTTGTAGTGCTGGATTTGTAGAAAGATATTGTGTAAATTTGGTTTTGTCATGGAATATCTTGGTTTCTCCATCTATGTTAATTGAGAGTTTTGCTGGATACAGTAACCTGGGCTGGCATTTGTGTTCTCTTAGGGTCGGTATGACATCAGTCCAGGATCTTCTGGCCTTCATAGTTTCTGGCGAGAAGTCTGCTGTGATTCTGATAGGTCTCCCTTTATATGTTACTTGACCTTTTTCCCTTACTGCTTTTAATATTCTTTCTTTATTTTGTGCGTTTGGTGTTTTGACAATTATGTGACGGGAGGTGTTTCTTTTCTGGTCCAATCTATTTGGAGTTCTGTAGGCTTCTTGTATGTCTACGGGTATCTCTTTTTTTAGGTTAGGGAAGTTTTCTTCTATGATTTTGTTGAAGATATTTACTGCTCCTTTGAGCTGGGAGTCTTCACTCTCTTCTATACCTATTATCCTTAGGTTTGATCTTCTCATTGAGTCCTGGATTTCCTGTATGTTTTGGACCAGTAGCTTTTTCCGCTTTACAGTATCTTTGACAGTTGAGTCAATGATTTCTATGGAATCTTCTGCTCCTGAGATTCTCTCTTCCATCTCTTTTATTCTGTTGGTGAAGCTTGTATCTACAGCTCCTTGTCTCTTCTTTTGGTTTTCTATATCCAGGGTTGTTTCCATGTGTTCTTTCTTGATTGCTTCTATTTCCATTTTTAATTCCTTCAACTGTTTGATTGTGTTTTCCTGGAATTCTTTCAGGGATTTTTGTGATTCCTCTCTGTAGGCTTCTACTTGTTTATTAATGTTTTCCTGTGTTTCCCTAAGTGTGTTCATGTCTTTCTTGAAGTCCTCCAGCATCATGATCAAATGATTTTGAAACTAGATCTTGCTTTTCTGTGTGTTTGGATATTCCATGTTTGTTTTGGTGGGAGAATTGGGCTCCGATGATGGCATGTAGTCTTGGTTTCTGTTGGTTGGGTTCCTGCGCTTGCCTCTCGCCATCAGATTATCTCTAGTGTTACTTTGTTCTGCTATTTCTGACAGTGGCTAGACTGTCCTATAAGCCTGTGTGTCAGGAGTGCTGTAGACCTGTTTTCCTCTCTTTCAGTCAATTATGGGGACAGTGTGTTCTGCTTTCGGGCGTGTAGTTTTTCCTCTCTACAGGTCTCAGCTGTTCCTGTTGGCCTGTGTCTTGAGTTCACCAGGCAGCTTTCTTGCAGCAGAAAATTTGGTCTTACCTGTGGTCCTGAGGCTCAAGTTCGCTCGTGGGGTGCTGCCCAGGGGCTCTCTGCAGCGGCAGCAACCAGGAAGACCTGTGCCGCCCCTTCCGGGAGCTTCAGTGCACCAGGGTTCCAGATGGTCTTTGGCTTTTTCCTCTGGCGTCGAGATGTGTGTGCAGGGAGCAGTCTCTTCTGGTTTCCCAGGCTTGTCTGCCTCTCTGAAGGTTTAGCTCTCCCTCCCACGGGATTTGGGTGCAGAGAACTGTTTATCCGGTCTGTTTCTTTCAGGTTCCGGCGGTGTCTCAGGCAGGGGTCCTGCCGCTCCTGGGCCCTCCCCCACGGGAGCCCAGAGGCCTTATACAGTTTCCTCTTGGGCCAGGGACGTGGGCAGGGGTGAGCAGTGTTGGTGGTCTCTTCTGCTCTGCAGCCTCAGGAGTGCCCACCTGACCAGGCGGTTGGGTCTCTCTCTCACCGGGTCTGGGAGCAGAGAGCTGCTGCGGGCCGGGATCCGCGGGTGTGGGACTTCCGGTAAACACAGAACGTGCCCGGTTCTAGAGAAATTCTGCTTCCGTGTGTCCCAAGCTCACCAGGCAGCTTTCTTGCAGCAGAAAATTTGGTCTTACCTGTGGTCCCGAGGCTCAGGTTCGCTCGTGGGGTGCTGCCCAGGGGCTCTCTGCAGTGGCAGCAACCAGGAAGACCTGTGCCGCCCCTTCCGGGAGCTTCAGTGCACCAGGATTCCAGATGGTCTTTGGCTTTTTCCTCTGGCGTCCGAGATGTGTGTGCAGGGAGCAGTCTCTTCTGGTTTCCCAGGCTTGTCTGCCTCTCTGAAGGTTTAGCTCTCCCTCCCATGGGATTTGGGTGCAGAGAACTGTTTATCCGGTCTGTTTCTTTCAGGTTCCAGAGGTGTCTCAGGCAGGTGTCCTGCCGCTCCTGGGCCCTCCCCCACGGGAGCCCAGAGGCCTTATACAGTTTCCTCTTGGGCCAGGGATGTGGGCAGGGGTGAGCAGTGTTGGTGGTCTCTTCTGCTCTGCAGCCTCAGGAGTGCCCACCTGACCAGGCGGTTGGGTCTCCCAGTTAACAGTTCTTAGGACTAACCAATATCCCAATTTTCTTTGGATTCCCCCTCTCAAAGAAAATGATGCCCCCAGATAGCAGGAAGCAATTTTAAGTGGGTGACACCCCCATTTCCAAGATGTGGGGTGGGTGGGTTTTGGTCATTCAATGGATGATGGGTGTTTGTTGTCACTTAAGGGGAGGTTCCAAGTTGTTATGGTCCTGACATGGAAATAAAAAACCATAAGAAAGGTTAGATTCTGGAATTTCTTTTACTTTTTTTTTCATTTACCCCTTTTCTCTCCCATTTAGTGTTAGGGAGAAAAGGTGGGGGATGAAAAGAAAAAGGTAATATATAGGAATAATAGGATAAAAAGCTAGATTATTGTACCTACTTTTTGACCAAAGAATATTAAGAAGCCAAATACTTTTACATTTGGTATGGATTGTGTATATTAATATACATTGTTTACATATTGCTACAATATACTATGTATGTATGTTTCAACTTCTGTTTAAGGTGTTGCACCTATGTAATTCTTAAAAATGCAATGTTAGGTTTTAGTCCTTTTGAAATCTGCTTTATAAATTGTTTACAATAGATAAGAAATTCAAGCTAGTAGTCAATCAGTCAAAGCTATTGGTCATGTTTGATACTAGTTTAGTTAATTACAGAATTAAGTTTCATTTAACTGCCATAGCTGTTTTCAAAGTTAAACCGATAACAGATAGCTAGAAACAAGCACAGATATACTATAGGTCAATAGATGGTCTTCAGAAACCTCAGAGATCTTCAGAATACGGCATTTAAAGATAGTTTATTAATAAAAGGTGTTTTGTGACAATGAGACAGGTCTGCTCCTGGCAGCACCCTATTCTACTACAAAGATGATTAGCATTGAAAAACCTCCAAATGGAGTTTGCTTCAAATGTGTCGTCAGCCACTGGGCAAGAAACTTCCCTTGTTTCAACTGCTGACATTATGCTGTCCAAAGTGGACAAACATCGAACAGACTCAGGGCAGTCAACAGCTGAGCTTTTCAGGCACAAGATAGGCAAGTCTTCCATAATTCTTGCTTCATAGAATAGTGTGTCAGATATTCTGGGCCATAAGGCTAAAGACGATGCCCCAACAACTCAGAGAAAATTTAGGGAACTGTCGGGAGCCAATTATTTCTGTCACGTCTACAGTTTTTGGGAGCTGCTTGCCTTCCTGAATACTTAGGTAATATTTATTCTTTCTCAGGTCTCTAATAAGGTTGAAGACTAGATAGCTTAGTTTCACAATTAGGCTTAAATTGTTTAGGATTTAGGAAAATGTTTCATGGTCTAAAAAGATGTTTTAGGTTGGTAATACAAATTATGATGGAAACTGATTTAGATACAGAACTCTGAACTCACCAAGATAGGATAGATATTAGAATACTTTTTCCAAGGTTGCCAAATATATGTGGACTGGACATTGTGATTGTAATCATACATGATAGCTCTCATAATTGTTATTAATATTTCTAGTTGTAAGATAAAGAGTCTTTCATTAGACTAACAGGTGGAAATACACAAGACTCTCTTGTGTATTATGGGGAAGCACCAGCAGTCAATAAAACCTGTTAGTTCAGGCAAAAAATAGAAGGTGGGCGTTCTGGGAGGAAGAGAGAAAGTCTGGGATAGAATCAGGCACGGAAGAGATCTCTGAGGAGATAAAATAGAATAGATGGGTTAATTAAGTTACAAGCGAGTCAGGAAGCAAGCCCAAGCTGTGGCCTAGGAATCTATTAATAAATACTGTCTCAGACTCATCATTTTGAGAACTGGGGTATGGGTAGAAAAGGTCATGGTTGCACAGAGAGACACAGAGAGAAACTGTATGTAAACTGATTAGAAGTGATCACTGTTGTTAGTTTTTCCAGTTCCTATACTCAGTTACTTGGCTTTCAATTTTCAACATATCCTGTAATCTACCTTGCATCTCTGAGAAGATGATGAAATGATCATTCCCATTGAGGGCAGCTTGATTTTTCACATCACTCAATGATGTAAAAAGGGTAAAGGGTGCTGAGAAGGAAGATTGACATTTTGAAAATACCCACTGTGTGCATAATTTTTATGTTTTTTTCCTTGGATCCTGAAACTCAACAAAATGACACTATTGTTCATATTTTATTGTGCTGTGTGCATCTGCCGTGTATGTGTGTACATGATTGTGTGTGTGTGTGTGTGTGTGTGTGTGTGTGTGTGTGTGTGTGCAGGTGCCAGTGCACACATGTGTACAGTCTAACTTTTTCTATGGCTTTTCCCACTGTATCTTTTTTGGAAGGTTCTCTCACTGAACCTGGCACTCACGTGTTGTCTTGACTGGCTGGCCAGTGTGCTCCAGGAATCCTGATTTCATCCCCTCAGTGTTTGAGAGTTGCAGATTCCCACCGTCACACCTCCCTGGCTTATTTATATTTTGAACTCAATTCTTCATGCTTGTGCCGCAGGTACCTTACCCATTGAACCATCTTCCTAGCTTCCATCATTGCTATTTTAACAACAAAGTAACTTAATAATGGCTAAATCACAACCATCAAGCAGTTGTTAAAGGAAGAGCAGATATTCAAACTGTAGGCTGTGCAACTCTGAAGCCTCCTTTTTTCCAAACAGCTCTAGGGCAGTCCAGCCTCGTGGTATAGACTATAGGCTTATATGCAACATCCTTTAACATAACAGTAAACTCCAGAAAAAACCTACTACTGTAGTTTAGTTTTTAATTATAAGCAAAAGTAATTATTTCTCAGTATTCTGACTTAATATTTTATATACGTAGTCACATTCAATCGCGAATTGGTGTATTGGTCTCAATATGGTTGTACCCACCAGACTATTAGTTTTTTGCAGGCAAATATTTTTAGCAGCTAGATATTCTCTATTTGAAGGGGTGCCTTTTCGAGACAGAGTCCACTGTGTTGTACTAGCTGGCCTGGAACTTTCCATATGCATCAAGCTGGCCTCAAATGCAACAGAGATCTGCATGACTCTATCTCCCATGTTCTCAGATTAAAGGCCATTTCACTAGGCATGCAACTGTATATTCTTAATGTCTATGATAATACCCTTATACAGCAGGCCCTCAACGAATTTCTATTGAATCATTCACAAATTCCCTAAAAGCAATAAAGTATCATAGAGTAATTGCTGAACAGTTAGTCACAGCAATTTCTGGACACATCTTTGAGTTATCTTTAGTTTATAACCCATGTCTCATGGCTTTCCATATATAGTAGCTTTTTCACAAGAGCAAAGACAATTGAAGAATCATATATGAAGCTAGGTATGATAGAAGCTCGTGTCTGAAACCTTAGTCATTGGAATTCTGGGGCAGGAGGACAATCTTGGGATACAGACTGAAGCCACATTAAAAAAAAGAACCCTACCACTTTTTATTGGAACTGTCACACACTCATTGAGGAGTCACTGAACAAAGACTCCCAGTGGTTCTGCTTTTTAATAACCACAGAAAGCTTTGTTATTAAAAGAGAAAACAGCCTTTTCATTCTGTCCAATGAAAAAATTCTGAAGGGGCACACATGCCCGAGTGTACACTGTAAGCCACCATCATCACTGCAGGGGTAGAACCTTCTGACTGCTACTCTGGTAGCTTGGAAGCTCAATCATAATAGCAAACATAAGAGAAACTTTCACAACATAATCTTTAAATACATTAATAATGATCGGTAATGATACTGAATTCATTAGGCAATCATTTGAGCCACATACAGCCTTTACTTGGATTAGTTTTCTTGTGGTAGACATTGGGTCCCTACCAAGGAAAGGTCATTAAGAGGCACACTCTCACACAGACAATCATACCCTGAACTTTGTGAGTACGATGGCAATTCATAAAACAAAATGTTTTGTCTGCCTAACACAAGGAGAGCAAACAGCGTCTCAATCTTACCCAAGTCTCCTTTGTCCCTTTTCTTTTCCAAAAACATTTTTAGCATACTCTAGCTGAATCCATGAGTGCACATCACACAGTTTCATTGCTCTTTGGGGCAGCAGTTGCAGGAAGGTAAAGTGAAAACACAAGCCATAGGACTGTGTGCTGCAGTCCTTGTTTTACATGTCAGATTATTTTTCAGTTTGTAAATACTGTAAAGGGCTATGAAGAGTCTAATACTTTATGGATTTTGGTAGAAGAAATAAAATCTAAAGCCAAGACAAATTACAGTTTATAGTAACCAAGTAACAACTAAACTAGCTAAATTGGTTTGGGGTCATCATTAAGAAAATAAACAAAAGCATACTGCACACTGCACACTAATTTTTGGATAGCTTCTTGAGATTCCAAAGTAGGCCTTTATAACTTCATACCCACTTCATTCTCATCACTGCAATTAGGCACCTGAGAGAAAATGATCTCTTTCTGGGAAGCATTGTATGTAGTCATCAAGATATCTTACAACAGTGTGAGTCAGGAGCTAAGGGAGGTAGAACCAGAAATATCACTCTAAGACCACAGGGAGCATGAATGTCTCACCAATACCTTGAGAGTCCACTGTTGAGTGGATTTTTGTGAGTGGGAAGAAGACATAGTATTACCAGACTGAAATGGTCCAGATAGTTTAGAAAGATGCACAAGGCTGGGGAGATGGCCATATTTACCTTGAAAACATGAGTACCAGCTTGGAGTCACATAAATGGCACATGGGCTCTAGTCTGTGCAGGCAGAGACAAGGATCCCTGGAGAAAGTTAGACTATGGCAAGACTAGACATGTTCATGATCTCTGGGTTTGCCTGAGGAACACTGAATCAGTAAATAAGGTGGAAGAGAAAAGGGTTACAAGTCCCAATATCAACCTCTGACATTTACACACATGCATACCTACACCCATTCATACACCTGCACCCAAGCACTCACAGGTGAACTACACACACATGCACGCGCATGGGCACACACACACACACACAAAGAGAGAGAAAGAGAGAAAGAGAGAGAGAGAGAGAGAGAGAGAGAGAGAGAGAGAGAGAGGTGGGGGTATAAAGGGAAGTTTCAAGGACCTCAATAGTGTGACCCTAGAACAAACACTATAACCTGAAAGAACAGCTGGGAGCTTCTGACCGGGCACTGGGAGAATCAAGTCAATTGTAGTCAAATCTGCTACAGCAAGAGGGAACAATGAGACTTTGGGGGAACCTTCCTCACTGCAACACAAAGAGGCCAGATTTTGGCATCCTTGTCTGGCACAAATTAAGTCCACTAAAATCTGTACCCTGGAGTTTGTGATGCTGGGTGTGTTTCTTGGTCTTAAATCATGATAGATCCAGCCATCAATGGTGCCAATCTCTATTAACAGTTTGAGCCTAGTCAGTCTCACTGGATTATAGACTCATGCATGAAAGTCCCATCAGAAGCTTCCAATTGGGACCCTAAGCAGAGGTTTTAATCTGCAAATCTTTCATGTCTAAGGGACAGAAGAGCTAGGCCTTTGGGAACAGACCAAGTCAGTAAAAGATGAGAGCTTTCTTCAAGGATAGCACTGCTCAGCATTATGGGAGATACTTTTGAATTCTGCCCAAGAGCCAAAGAAGAGAGAAACTTCATATATCCTTGATTTTGCATCATTGGCACTGGGTCTAAAAGCAAGCATAGCACCCCTGTGTATACCTCTAGGTTCTAACTTAACCGGATTTACTAGTTAATTTTACCTGTCAACTTGAAACAAGGTAGATCACCTTAAAATAGAGTCGCTCTGTAAAGAATGATCTAGATCACATTGGTCCATAGGCTTGCCTGTGGAAAATTATCTTGATTTATAATGGATATACAACATAGCCTATTATAAGCAGTACTATTCCATAGGCACGGAGTCCTAAACATCACAATAGAGGAGAAACACAAGCACGTATGGATGTGGGTGGTTTTGTTGTCTGTTTTTTCTGTACTCTTGGCTGTGGATATGATAGCTACTCTTGATAATGAAGGTGTGGCAACACTTTAGTTACGGAGATTAAGCTGAGGCTTTTCATTTGTCCATAGACAAGAAATCATCTATATTATGAATGTATTTGATAGCTAAGAGCAGTGGAACTAAATTCCAAGCACACATGGGCAACAAGATTCAGTTGTCCCCATGACACCAGATGTTGAAGCACTGTATCTGCTGTAGAATCTGTTTTGCAGACCACATTGGGACTTGAAGGTCAAGACTCACATTGTAAGGCCTCAGTGTTTGGTTTAGTATTCCTCCAAGGATACTTGAGCTTCTCGGACAACACTCAGGTTTTTACATGTCTGATTAATGATCTCTACATTAGCATGTCTCAGGAAAATCTTGCCAGGCATTAAGGGACTGTCAAGAGTAGCATCTATTCCTATGTAGGCTGAGATGTAGAATCAGCAAACAACAGAGCATTGAACTGATTCAAAGGACCTCATCTCAAAGCTGGCTGCCTTTCCCCACTATAAACCCTGCCTTACCCCATGAGCTAAATCTGCCTAGCTTGCACAGGTCTATTAGGTTCCTGTAGCTAACACAGTCACAAAAGTATGAGTCTTTCTCCAAGATTTTCCAACATACTGAGATGTCTGTGTGTGTGGTCTTTAACCCTCATAGGAACAGCAAAATCTGTGCTCCATTTCTACTCCTTTCTTCTTTACATGAATGGCTGAGGTCAGGGGAAGAGAGAAAGAGAGAGAGAGAGAGAGAGAGAGAGAGAGAGAGAGAGAGAGAGAGAGAGAGAGAAAGAAAGAGAGAGAATTTCTCATTATCATGCAACAACATTGTAAACTCACTTAACAACTTGAATTCTAGTCAACATCTCACCCATGCTTTCCCATTAGGCTGTCTGTCAGAAAAATCTCTCCAAGCAAGCCAAAGCTCCCTTTTAGTACTTAGTACTTGCTGTTTATAAAAAGGAAAGTAAAGAAAAGAAAAGAAAATTAAAGAAAAGGAGAAAAGAAAAATAAGAAATCTTTTCCTGTCATCTGCAAATGGATTTACAGGTGCAGGAAGGGCTGAGCTGTTGCTGCTGTTCCTTAGGAAGTGCCACATGACCACCTGTCATTTCCTAAGCAGAGCAGCTACAGCTCTCATGGATTCCTCATTGCACTGGCAGTGTGAACAGCTTTCTCAATGAGATGAATATCTCCTACTTGTCTGAAAGAACAAAGGATGACCGTCACTGCTAAACAGTGGAGATTTGTGTCTGATCTCTTAGTTGGTAAAAAAGCTCGCCCGGGCTCCCAAACCCCGTGGGAGAGAGAGCTCACTGCCCGGACACGTGGGCACTCCTGAGACTGAAGAGTGGAAGAGACCACCAACACTGCCCACCCCTGCCCACATCCCTGGCCCAAGAGGAAACTGTATACAGCCTCTGGGTTCCCTTGGATAAGGGCACAGGAGCATCAGGTCTGCTGCGTCAGAGACACCGCCCGAACCTGAAGGGACCAACTGGATAAACAGTTCTCTGCACCCAAATCCCGGGGGAGGGAGAGCTAAACCTTCAGAGAGGCAGACACACCTGGGAAACCAGAAAAGACTACACTCTACCCACATCTCTGACTCCAGAGGAAAACACCAAATGCCATCTGGGACTCTGGTGCTCGAGGGCTCCCGGAGAGGCCGGTGCAGGTCCTCCTGGTTGCGGCCCCTGTGGAGAGCTCATAAGCAGCACCCCACGAGCAAACTTGAGCCTTGAAACCACAGGTAAGACCAACTTTTCTGCTCCAAGTGACCTGCCTGGAGAACTCAGGGCACAGGCCCATAGGAACAGCTGCAGACCTGTAGATAGGAAAAACTACACGCCCAAAAGCAGAACACTCTGTTCCCATAACTGGATGAAAGAAAACAGGAAAACAGGTCTACAGCACTGCTGACACACAGGCTTATAGGACAGTCTAGCCACTGTCAGAAATAGCAGAACAAAGTAACACTAGAGATAATCTGATGGCGAGAGGCAAGCGCAGGAACCCAAGCAACAGAAACCAAGACTACATGGCATCATCGGAGCCCAATTCTCCCACCAAAGCAAACACGGAATATGCAAACATACCAGAAAAGCAAGATCTAGTTTCAAAATCATATTTGATCATGATGCTGGAGGACTTCAAGAAAGACATGAAGAACTCCCTTAGAGAAATGCAGGAAAACATAAATAAACAAGTAGAAGCCTACAGAGAGGAATCACAAAAATCCCTGAAAGAATTCCAGGAAAACACAATCAAACAGTTGAAGGAATTAAAAATGGAAATAGAAGCAATCAAGAAAGAACACATGGAAACAACCCTGGATATAGAAAACCAAAGGAAGAGACAAGGAGCCGTAGATACAAGCATCACCAACAGAATACAAGAGATAGAAGAGAGAATCTCAGGAGCAGAAGATTCCATAGAAATCATCTACTCAACTGTCAAAGATAATGTAAAGCGGAAAAAGCTACTGGTCCAAAACATACAGGAAATCCAGGACTCAATGAGAAGATCAAACCTAAGGATAATAGGTATAGAAGAGAGTGAAGACTCCCAGCTCAAAGGACCAGTAAATATCTTCAACAAAGTCATAGAAGAAAACTTCCCTAACCTAAAGAAAGAGATACCCATAAGCATACAGGAGCCTACAGAACTCCAAATAGATTGGACAATAAAAGAAACACCTCCCGTCACATAATAGTCAAAACACCAAATGCACAAAATAAAGAAAGAATATTAAAAGCAGTAAGGGAAAAAGGTCAAGTAACATGTAAATGCAGACCTATCAGAATTACACCAGACTTTTCGCCAGAGACTGAAAGCCAGAAGATCCTGGACAGATGTCATACAGACCCTAAGAGAACACAAATGCCAGCCCAGATTACTGTATCCTGCAAAACTCTCAATTAACATAGATGGAGAAACCAAGATATTCCATGACAAAACCAAATTTACACAATATCTTTCTACAAATCCAGCGCTACAAAGGATAATAAATGGTAAAGCCCAACATAAGGAGGCAAGCTACCCCTAGAAAAAGCAAGAAACTAATTGTCTTGGCAACAAAACAAAGAGAAGAAAAGCACACAAACATAACCTCACATGCAAATATGAATATAAAAGGAAGCAATAATCACTATGCCTTAATATCTCTCAACATCAATGGTCTCAACTCCCCAATAAAAAGACATAGATTAACAAACGGGATACGCAATGAGGACCCGGCATTCTGCTGCCTACAGGAAACACACCTCAGAGACAAAAACAGACACTACCTGAGAGTGAAAGGCTGGAAAACAACTTTCCAAGCAAATGGTCAGAAGAAGCAAGCTGGAGTAGCCATTCTAATATCAAATAAAATCAATTTTCAACTAAAAGTCATGAAAAAAGATAAGGAAGGACAATTCATATTCATCAAAGGAAAAATACACCAAAATGAACTCTCAATCCTAAATATCTATGCCCCAAATACAAGGGCACCTAAATACATAAAAGAAACCTTACTAAAGCTCAAAACACACATTGCACCTCACACAATAATAGTAGGAGATTTCAACATCCCACTCTCATCAATGGACACATCATGGAAACAGAAATTAAACAGAGACGTAGACAGACTAAAAGAAGTCATGAACCAAATGGACTTAACAGATATTTATAGAACATTCTATCCTAAAGCAAAGGATATACCTTCTTCTCAGCTCCTCATGGTACTTTCTCCAAAATTGACCATATAATTGGTCAAAAAACGGGCCTCAACAGGTACAGAAGGATAGAAATAATCCCATGCGTGCTATCAGACCACCACAGCCTAAAGCTTGTCTTCAATAAGGGAAGAACACCCACATATACATGGAAGTTGAACAATGCTCTAATCAACAATAAACTGGCCAAGGAAGAAATAAGGAAAGAAATTAAAGACTTCTTAGAATTTAATGAAAATAAAGGTACAACATACCCAAACTTATGGGACACAATGAAAGCTGTGCTAAGAGGAAAACTCATAGCTCTGGGTGCCTGCAGAAAGAAACAGGAGAGAGCATATGTCAGCAGCTTGACAGCACACCTAAAAGCTCTAGAACAAAAAGAAGCCAATACACCCAGGAGGAGTAGAAGGCAGGAAATAATCAAACTCAGAGCTGAAATCAGCCAAGTAGAAATAAAAAGGATCATAGAAAGAATCAACAGAACCAAAAGTTGGTTCTTTGAGAAAATCAACAAGATAGATAAACCCTTAGCCAGACTAACGAGAGGATACAGAGAGTGTGTCCAAATTAACAAAATCAGAAATGAAATGGGAGACATAACTACAGATTCAGAGGAAATTCAAAATATCATCAGATCTTACTATAAAAGCCTATATTCAACAAAACTTGAAAATCTGCAGGAAATGGACAATTTCCTAGACAGATACCAGGTACTGAAATTAAATCAGTAACAGATAAATCATTTAAACAACCCCATAACTCCTAAGGAAATAGAAGCAGTCATTAAAGGTCTCCCAACCAAAAAGAGCCCAGGTCCAGACGGGTTTAGTGCAGAATTCTATCAGATCTTCATAGAAGACCTCATAACAATACTATCCAAACTGTTCCACAAAATTGAAACAGATGGAGCACTACCAAATTCCTTCTATGAAGCCACAATTACTCTTATACCTAAACCACACAAAGACCCAACAATGAAAGAGGACTTCAGACCAATTTCCCTTATGAATATCGACGCAAAAATATTCAATAAATTCTGGCAAACCGAATCCAAGAGCACATCAAAACAATCATCCACCATGATCAAGTAGGCTTCATCCCAGGCATGCAGGGATGGTTTAATATACAGAAAACCATCAACGTGATCCATTATATAAACAAACTGAAAGAACAAAACCACATGAGCATTTCATTAGATGCTGAGAAAGCATTTGACAAAATTCAACACCCCTTCATGATAAAAGTCCTGGAAAGAATAGGAATTCAAGGCCCATACCTAAACATAGTAAAAGCCATATACAGCAAACCAGTTGTAACATTAAACTAAATGGAGAGAAACTCGAAGCAATCCCACTAAAATCAGGGACTAAACAAGGCTGCCCACTCTCTCCCTACTTATTCAATATAGTTCTTGAAGTTCTAGCCAGAGCAATCAGACAACAAAAGGAGATCAAAGGGATACAGATTGGAAAAGAAGAAGTCAAAATATCACTGTGTGCAGATGATATGATAGTATATTTAAGTGATCCCAAAAGTTCCACCAGAGAACTACTAAAGCTGATAAACAACTTCAGCAAAGTGGCTGGGTATAAAATTAACTCAAATAAACCAGTTGCCTTCCTCTACACAAAAGAGAAACAAGCCGAGAAAGACATTAGGGAAATGACACCCTTCATAATAGTCCCAAATGATATAAAATACCTCCGTGTGACTTTAACCAAGCAAGTAAAAGATCTGTACAATAAGAACTTCAAGCCTCTGAAGAAAGAAATTGAAGAAGATCTCAGAAGATGGAAATATCTCCCATGCTCATGGATTGGCAGGATTAATATAGTAAAAATGGCCATTCTACCAAAAGAGATCTACAGATTCAATGCAATCCCCAACAAAATACCAATCCAATTCTTCAAAGAGTTAGACAGAAATATTTGCAAATACATCTGGAATAACAAAAAACCCAGGATAGCTAAAACTATCCTCAACAATAAAAGGACTTCAGGGGGAATCACTATCCCTGGACTCAAGCAGTATTACAGAGCAATAGTGATAAAAACTGCATGGTATTGGTACAGAGACTGACAGATAGACCAATGGAATAGAATTGAAGACCCAGAAATGAACCCACACACCTATGGGCACTTGATTTTTGACAAAGGAGCCAAAACCATCCAATGGAAAAAAGATAGCATTTTCAGCAAATGGTGCTGGTTCAACTGGAGGGCAACATGTAGAAGAATGCAGATCGATCCATCCTTATCACCCTGTACAAAGCTTAAGTCCAAGTGGATCAAGGACCTCCCCATCAAACCAGATACACTCAAACTAATAGAAGAAAAACTAGGGCAGCATCTCAAACACATGGGCACTGGAAAAAAATTTCCTGAACAAAACACCAATGGCTTATGCTCTAAAATCAAGAGTCGACAAATAGGATCTCATAAAACTGCAAAGCTTCTGTAAGGCAAAGGACAATGTGGTTAGGACAAAACGGCAACCAACAGATTGGGAAAAGATCTTTACCAATCCTACAACAGATAGAGGCCTTATATCCAAAATATACAAAGAACTCAAGAAGTTAGACTGCAGGGAGACAAATAACCCTATTAAAAAATGGGGTTCAGAACTAAACAAAGAATTCACAGCTGAGGAATGCCGAATGGCTGAGAAACACCTAAAGAAATGTTCAACATCTTTAGTCATAAGGGAAATGCAAATCAAAACAACCCTGAGATTTCACCTCACACCAGTGAGAATGGCTAAGATCAAAACTCAGGTGACAACAAATGCTGGCGAGGATGTGGAGAAAGAGGAACACTCCTCCATTGTTGGTGGGACTGCAGACTGGTAAAACCATTCTGGAAATCAGTCTGGAGGTTCCTCAGAAAATTGGACATTGAATTACCTGAGGATCCAGCTATACATTTCTTGGGCATATACCCAAAAGATGCCCCAACATATAAAAAAGACACGTGCTCCACTATGTTCATCGCAGCCTTATTTATAATAGCCAGAAACTGGAAAGAACCCAGATGCCCTTCAACAGAGGAATGGATACAGAAAATGTGGTACATCTACACAATGGAATATTACTCAGCTATCAAAAACAATGCTTTTATGAAATTCATAGGCAAATGGTTGGAACTAGAAAATATCATCCTGAGTGAGGTAACCCAATCACAGAAAAACACACATGGTATGCACTCATTGATAAGTGGCTATTAGCCCAAATGCTTGAATTACCCTAGATGCATAGAACACATGAAACTCAAGACGGATGATCAAAATGTGAATGCTTCACTCCTTCTTTAAAAGGGGAACAAGAATATCCTTGGCAGGGAATAGAGAGTTAAAGATTAAAACAGAGACAGAAGGAACACCCATTCAGAGCCTGCCCCACATGTGGCCCATACATATACAGCCACCCAATTAGACAAGATGGATGAAGCAAAGAAGTGCAGACCAACAGGAGCCGGATGTAGATCGCTCCTGAGAGACACAGCCAGAATACAGCAAATACAGAGGCGAATGCCAGCAGCAAACCACTGAACTGAGAACAGGACCCCCGTTGAAGGAATCAGAGAAAGAACTGGAAGAGCTTGAAGGGGCTCGAGACCCCATATGAACAACAATGCCAAGCAACCAGAGCTTCCAGGGACTAAGCCACTACCTAAAGACTATACATGGACTGACCCTGGACTCTGACCTCATAGGTAGCAATGAATATCCTAGTAAGATCACCAGTGGAAGGGGAAGCCCTTGGTCCTGCTAAGACTGAACCCCCAGTGAACGTGATTGTTGGGGGGAGGGCGGCAATGGGGGGAGGATGGGGAGGAGAACACCCATAAAGAAGGGGAGGAGGAGGCGTTAGGGAGATGTTGGCCCAGAAACCGGGAAAGGGAATAACACTCGAAATGTAAGTAAGAAATACTCAAGTTAATAAAAAAAGTAATAAAAGAAAAAAAAAAGCTTGCCCCATTCAGAGAGGAGTTTGCAGCTATCTCCAAACATCCTTACTAAAATTCAACTTACAGTGACCTTCCCAAACTCTTGTTGACCATAGAGTAGAGGGCAGTTTACTACCCTGTACACCATAAGCTTTGTCAGCTCACTATCAATTTCCATGGATCTCCTCTAAATCCTGTTTATTGACATATGCTCAGGTCCTTAAAGTCTGTCAGCGTCCTACAGTCATTGTCCAGACAGTAACAGATCTGCCATTATTATACTTTCCAGCTTTCTAGATGCTGGGGAAGAACCTTAGATTCTTAGATATGAAATAAAGGACTGGGGGGGGGGGGGTGGGGATTTAGCTCAGCGCTAAAGCGCTTGCCTAAGAAGCGCAAGGCCCTGGGTTCAGTCCCCAGCTCCGAAAAAAAGAACCAAAAAAAAAAAAAGAAATAAAGAACTGTTTTACACTCACACTGTATCAAGATCCAAAGTGTCAGTGTTTTTAGTGTTCCTCAAGTCTTGCAACAGGGTGTGCAAGAAGGGACAGGTGATGGTGATATCCATTTGTGCAGTAGGCTGGCCACAGAGGTAAAACCTGAGTGTAGGGTTAGTCTTAGTTATTTTACCATTGCTGTGAAAAGACCATGACCAATTTATAAAAGGAGGTATTTATTTGGGGCTTGGTTTCAGATGAGTCCATTACCATTGTTGAGCATGGCAACATGCAAGAAGTCATGATATTGGAGCAGTGGCTGAGAGCTTGATCCAGAACCAAGAAGTAGAATTGGGGTTGGGGAGCTAAATGGAAGAGTAATGGTGTTTGAAACCTCATACCCATTCCTCAAGAACATATCACCTCCAGGCCACATTTCCTGATCTTTTTCAAACAGTTTCACCAACTGTGGGGACCAATTATTCAAACATATGAGACTATAGCCATTCTTATTCAAAACACCACAATGGAATAGCATAATCTAAATCTTTTATAATGGTCAGTAAGAATGTCCCCTACCCTTCACCCCTATCCTTTTGGACAGTATTCCAACTTTCAAAGCTCTTTACCACGTGAACATTCTGTATAAGGAACAAGGGGAAAGAAAATCAATGCTTTGCTCACAAGGTACGCATAAATTAGAGAGTCTGGTGGAGAACTGTCTTCTTTAGAGTAGAAAAGGCTCAAAGAAAAATCTATAAGCATTTTAACCTGCAGGTAATTAAAATTGAATTTAAGTTTTGCAAAACTTTTAAATATGGAAGGATGATCTGGTATTAGTCAGTGTTCTATAGCTGTGAAAAGACACCATGAACCCAGCAACTCTTATAAAGGAAAGCATTTGATTGAGGCTGGCTTACAATTTTGGAGGTTTAGTCCATTGTCATCATGGAAGGAAGCATGGTGGCATGCAGGCAGACGTGGTGCTGGAGAAGGAACTTGGAAGTTTTACATCCCAATCTGCAGGAAGCATGTAAGAGCAAGACACTGGGCCTAGCTTGAGCATTTGAAACCCCAAAGTCCATCCCCAGTGACATATTTATTCCAACAATGCTATACCTCCTAATGGCTCTCAAGTAGCACCACTCCCCGATGATCATGCATTTAAATACATCATCCTCTGGGAGCCATTCCTCTACTCAAACCACCATACCTTAAATTTCGCTGGAGACTAACTCTAGTACCTAATATTCTAGAGAATCTAACACATTGCCCATGAATCACTAGCGTTTCAGTTTTCTAATGGTTACAGAAAACAAATGCCTTGAATGTCCTTGTAACAGGAACTGCTGGTGTATAAAAATAATGCAAACATGGATGTCCTAGTTTTTCATAGTTGAATACTATTCCATTGTGTAAATAAACCACATTTTCTATACCCATTCTTCAGTTGAGTAACATCTGGGTTCTTTCCAGCTTATAGGTATTATAAATAAGGCTGCTATGAATGTGGTGGCACACATGTCCTTGAGCATCTTTTTGGAATATGCCCAGGAATAGTATGCCTCAGATAGAACTATTTGCAATTTTCTGAGAAGCCACCAAATTGATTTCCAGAGTGGATGTACCACCTTGCAATTCCACCAACCTCCAAGAGGAGTGTTCCTCTTTCTCCACATCCTCGCCAGTATGTGCTGTCACTTCAGTTTTGATCTTAGCCATTCTTATAGGTGTGAGGTAGGATTTCATGGTCATTTTGATTTGCATTTCCCTGATGACTAAAAATATTGAACATTTCCTTAAGTGCGTCTCAGTCATTCAAGATCTGTTGTGAATTCTCTGTTTAGCTTGTACCCAATTTTAATTGGGTTATTTGGTTTTCTGGAGGTTAACTTCTTGAGTTCTTTACATATTTTTGGATATTAGCCCAGATACAGGGTTAGTGAAGATCTTCTCCCAATCTCTAGGTTGCTGATTTATCCTATTAGCTGTGTCCTTTGCCTTACAGAAGTTTTTCAGTTTCGTGAGGTCCCATTTATGATTTTGATCTTAGAGCTGGAGCAATTGAAGTTCTGTTTAGGAAATTCCCCTGTGCTAATAAGTGTGAGACTCTTTCCTAGTTTCTCTTCTATTAGATTCAGAGTATCTGGTTTTATGTTGAGGTCCTTGATACACTTGGGCTTGAGCTTTGTGCAGGATGATAAATATCGATCTATTTCATTTTTCTACACGCAGACTGTCAGTTAGACCAGCATCATTTATTGAAGATGCTTTTCTCCCTCACTGTATGTTTTTGGTTTCTTTGTCAAAGATCAAGTGTTCATAGGTGTGTAGGTTTACTTCTGGGTCTTAAATTCTATTCCATTGATCTACCTGTCTGTTTGTGTACCAATATCATGCAGTGTGTATCACTGTTGCTTTGTAGTATAACTTGAGGTCAGGGATAGTAATTCTCCCAGAAGTTCTTTTATTGTTGAGAATTGTTTTTGACTACCCTGGGTTTTTTGTTTGTTTGTTTGTTTTTCCATATGAAATTAAGAATTGCTCTTTCCATGCCTGTGAATTTTGCAGGCAAATAAGTGAAACTAGAAAATATCATCCTGAGTGAGGTAACCCAGACTCAAAAGGACATACATGGTATATACTCACCGATTAGTGGAAATATTAGCCAAAAAGTACAGAATACCTAGGATACAATTCACAGACCATAGGAAGTATAACAAGTGGAAAGGCCCAAGTGAGGATGTTTCAGTTCCACTTAGAAGGGGGAAGGAAATAATCACAGGAACTAGAGGAAGGGAGGGACTTGGGTGGGAGAGGGGAGGAGGTAGGGAAAGGATCAAGTATGTGGGCAACAGGAAGCCCAGAAGGCCAAGAGAATGGATGTAGATAAGCAGCATGGGGGGATTGGAGGTAGGTTGGCCCTCTAGAAAGTACCAGAGACCAGGAGAGACTCTGAGGACTCAAGGGGGTGACCTTAGCCAAAATGCCTAACGTTGGGGAGAGGCAACTTGAAGGGAACTCAGAACTTGAAGAGTCCACCTCCAGTAGATAGACAGGGCCTCAAGTGTAGGGACAAGTTTACTAACCCACAGTCAAAATTTATGACACAGAAAATTTCCTGTCTAAAAGAATTGCAATATGAAGAAGAGACTGAAGGAAAGGCAGTCCAAGTCCCAACTTGGGATCCATATCATGGGAGGGCATCAAGGCCTGACACTAGTAGTGATGCTATGATGTGCTTACAGACAAAAACCTGGCATAGCTGTCTCTGAGAGCACTTACCAGTAGCTGACTGAGACAAAAGCAGATACACACAACCATTTAACTGAAATCAGGGACCCCTATGGTTGAATTAGGAGACTGAAGAAGCTGAAGGGGAGAACAACCCCATAAGGAGGCCAGCAGTTTTAATTTATCCAGACCCCAGGAAACTCCCACAGACTGAGCATATGTGGGGCAGTCCAAGGCCCCTGGTATAAATAGAGCAGAGGTCTGCCTGGTCAGACTTTGGTGGCAGAAGATGTGTTTAATCCTCTAGAGACTTGAGACCCTAGGGAAGAAGAGGAGTCCTGGTATGGGTTGGGGAGCACCCTGTTGGAGGCAAGGGGGAGGACAAATGGGATGAGTAACTGTGAGAGGGGGGACTGAGAAGGGGAGAACAATGACTGGAATGTAAATAAATAAAATAATAAAATTTAAAAAATAATGCAAACAAAGTTGACAGTGAGGACTCAGGTCATTCATGCTTCTTTTGATCATCAACCAAGCATCAGACACTATTCTAGATGACTATGTGGATGGTGGCTTGAATATATTTGGCCCATGGGAAGTGGCACTATTAGGAGGTGTGGCCTTGCTAGAATAGGTGTTGGAGGAAGTGAGTTACTATGTAGGCTGGCTTTGAGGTCTGCAAGTGATCATGCTCCACTCACTGGGGAAGAGAACCTCCTGGATGACTGCCTAAGACAAATTCTCCTCCTGGCTGCCTTTGGGTCAAGATGTAAAACTCTGGGCTCCTCCAGCACCAAGACTCCCTGCACAATGCCATGTTTTCCACCATTATCATGATAGACTGAACCTCTGAACCTGTAAGACAGCCCTAATTAAATATTGTCCTTTATCAGAGTTGCCTTGGTCATGTTGTCCCTTCACAACAATGAAACCCTAAGGCAATATGCAAAAAGATAAGGATTATATTTCACTTAATTTTTGAAATAGGATCTTGTTATGTACCCTGGATTGCCAAGAACTCGTGACTCTCTTATTTTGGCTTTGTGAGTGCTGGAAATGTAGATGTGTGCCGCCATATTAGGCTTTAGAAATTTAAAAAATCACAACCTTCACTTTTTATTAATTTGTTTATTTATATTTATTTATATCATCTATTTATTTATGTAAGCATGTGTCCTATGGCAGAGGTCAGAGGACAAGTCTCGGGTGTCAGTCAGGCTTGGCAGTAGACACATTACCTATTGACTCATCTTGCAAGTCGCTGTTTTAAAAGTGTTATATAAATTTAAAATATTTAAGCATTTAAAAGGTATTTTTATTTTATTAAGAGAAAGTTTCTGTATTATATAGCTCTAGTTGTCCTGGAACTTGCTATGGAGACCAGACTGACCTTGAACTCAAAGTGATCCACCTTACTCTGGTTCCTGAGTGCTGTGTACCACCACAACCACAAATATTTTAAGCTAGAGAGAGAGGGGTTCAGTGGTTTAGAGCATTGGTTGCCCTTCCAGAGGACTGGGTTTGATTCCCATCAACTACTTGGTGGGTCACAACTGATTGTCTATAACAGCAGTCTTGGGGTTCCAATGCCCTTTTCCAATACCAAGCACCCAAGTATCAAAATACCCAGACATATAAAACAACCATTTTCTAAAGTATTGCATTACCCGCATAGTGTTGAAGTTTGTATTTTGGGTTTGAGTGCAATTTTAAAGAAAATACAAAATTAAATATGGAAGTTGGCAGATATAGTTGTTTTAGTTTTGAAGTGACGAGGGTAAAATGAAGAAAAGGCTGCATCAGGCTTTGAAATGTATGGAGAACTCTCCAACAATGTGCACATATAAGCTAACAGTGGCCCAAAGCAAATTAACCTAAACTATGATTATAATATCTTAAGAGGTGTCACTGCATCTGGGGGAATCTGAGGAGACCGTAGAACACCTGCACTGTTCAGCCAGAGCCTCAAGCCTCCAGATATGGGAAATAAGCTGTAAATTAGGGGATGACCAAAAGGAAGACCCTCTTCGCTTAGGAGATGAAGTTTCAGAGAAGATTTGGTCAATGTCAACAATCTTTTAAAGACCTCTGTGGTTAGGCCCAGAGTACTCTCCATCCCTATCCTAGTTGAGTCCTGGACTGGTATCCAGCCTAGGCCATGAAGAGGGGGGTTAGGATGCCAGGGAGAGGGACATCTAGTCAGCACTTCTTAGCAGGGATATGCATCTGGCACAGGGCTGCATGTGTCCGAAAGAAGGAACACACTTTCCTAAACAGAGTGTTGTCCTCTTTGGCTTTAATTGTCAACTTGACACAACCTAGAATACACCTCAAAGGGATCTCTGGGGAGAATTGCTTAGATCAAGTTGGCCCGTAAACCTGTGTGTGTGGGAAGAGTCTTAACAGTTAATTGATGCATGAAGACCCAGTCTACTGTGGGCCACACCATTGCCTAGTCTAGGTTCTGGACTACATGAGAGTAGATAAAGCTAGCTGAGAGCAGTCAGGCAGCATAGGTCTACTTGTTCCTCTTCTCTCTTGACTGTGGATGTAGTGCTACTAAATTCTCAAGCCTCGGTAGCTATTACGTCCCTACATGATATACGGTAACCTAGAATTTTAGGCCAAGTAAACCCCTCTCCCTTAAAACTGCTTCTGGTAGGGTATTTTGTCAAAGTAACAGAAATGAAACCAGAACAAGAACCTAGACAGAGAGGGGTACCATCTCTTACCTACATAAAGGCTTAGGCGGGTGGGCCATCACTGTGAAATGTGACCATACTCAAATCCTAGAGTGCTAAAACTCAGAGCGCCAATTGAAATTCTATGAAAGTATTTTGATGATAAATAAAAGATGGCATTACTTCATACAGTGGGTAGTAAACATATGGAACTCATTATCCTCAAGATGTTGCATAGTCTACAAATATAAATAGGATAAAGAAAGATTTAGATAAATCCATGCTGGTTAGATTCATGTGAGAGGCTAGAGTATTGTTAGAAACACACAGGGAACATGTCCAAATACTTTCAGGAAAAATACCATGTTTATATTCAAAGTGTCCTGCAGTTCCAGGGCCATAAACTGATCATAGTGACTCGCTACTAAGAGGGTTCCTCAGGGAAATCAACTGTAACCAAGTTTTAACACTCCTGGGTGTTATTCTGCTGTGTGATAGAGTGCTGCCTTCATATCCAAAGCTCTCACTGTTCTGCAGTCATTCATATGGTCTCAAAAGAAGTTCCTCCTCTTCCCTTTTTTTGGCACTTGTGATGCATTCCAGTTTACCAGACTGTAAGGAAGTGCTTTCCTAGCCCAAGATGACAACTGGAATGTGCAAGGCCACCTGGTTATAACTCAATAAACATTGACTTGTGAATAACAGTTTTGACCTTCTACCCTGTTCCTCGGGATTTTGTTTTCACTGTGGTGATGAGAGAGGCTTCTCTATGTCAGGGGAGACACAAGTTCCCTACATCCCATAGCCTCCCCCCCCCAGAGAACTGGTTGTATACTTAACAATCTCCTGTGAAATTGTGGGCACAGTCAAGTATCATTGTTGTGTGAGACTACAAAGAGCTAACACCCAAAGTCAGGGAGCTTCAGGCTCATTCCGGACCATCCCAGAAATAGGCCTGTTTAGTTCCCATCACTGAGCTCAATGCAACCTTAGAGGCTAACCCAAAAAACATCTACAGCTGTAGAATGCGTTATTTTCTCTATTCAGCCCCAGGCCCACTTCTCAATAATCATTAATCATTAATCAATAATCATTGATGGATACTGGCACATTATTCCTTTTCCCAAAATGATGAATTTGAAAATTCAGGAAGTCATTCCACAGTACCCAGTAGGTCAATGTACTGGGGCACAGTAATCCACTTTCAGTCCATTCTGGATCAGTAAACCTGACTCAAACTCCACAGAGTCTAGTTCTTTTCTTTTGTGCTCTCATCTGCTAGCATGATTTCCTGCTTCTCCTTGCAGACTCCAGTTTTGTTTCTAAACAATAACGCACAAACCTCTAAATGAGGAAATAATTCTTCTCAGGAAATATAGTCTAAATTCATACTTTAAAGAAAACTAACATTTGTTGGCAAGAAACAATGTGTGGTCCTGTGAATACAAAACACATCGCTGTTGTTTAATAACTCAAAGCTCCTGGAATGACAAGCACTAAGTCGCAACAATGTCTTTGCTTTTGCTTGTGTTCCTACGTGACATGACTCATCTGACAGTTCTCACAAAATCAGCAAACTATCTTTTCTAAGAGTAAATTCCTGCTTTCATTTCTGGGACCAAAGCATTGTCTATAATTTTTAAATCATAGGGATTTCCTCTTTCCTCCTGCTCAAGATTTCAGAGTGGAAATCTTAGAGTGGAATTTCAGCTCAAAGTGCTGCTTAGCAGAGAATGCTTAATACATTCACAAACATACTTTAATGACTTTGGTTTTTTTTAGCTTTAACACCTCAAAGTTCAGGACGTGTTATAAAGTCAGCTTCTTACCAAACAGACTTGTCCTATAATAGTCTCATAATTACAAGGGAACTAGATCAGTTTGAGAACAAGCTTGAAGGATAGACATCTCTCAAAAGAAAACCTATAGTAGGCCAACAAGCCTGTTAAGTCATGTGCACCCACACTAATAGTCAGGGAAATAAAACTTGAAACCACAATGAAACATCAACTCATCCCAGTCAGAATGATAATCATCAAAGAAAAATAACAAGTATCTGCAAGGATATTAAGAAATAGGAGGCATTTTGGGTAGGAATATAAATTAATAAGCCATTATAATAAACAGTTTGGAGTCTGCTCCAATGAACAAGAAATAGAATTGGTAGAAGATCCAGCAATGTTTACATACTCAAATGGAAACAAGTCAGAAGGCGTTCAAGGTCCCTCATCCACTGCACGCTGTCCACTGTAGGCCTCTATTATTGTCATCTAATGCAAAGAGAAGCTTCTCTGACGAAAGCTGAATGAGGTCCTGATCCATGGGTATAATTGATCTCTGTGTAGAACAATATGCCCCTAGGAGTCACTCTATTCCTATGTTCCTTTATCAAAATAATGTAGTAGGTTTTCCCTTAAGTCCATGACCTATCTAGCCTCAGGCTCTTGGCTACTTAGGGTGTCAGATATGGGTTTCTTCTCAAGGCATGCGCCATAAATCCAATTCTAAGATGTGATTGTTCACTCTCTAACATTTGTACCAGTATACCTGGCAGGCAGGTTGCTTCTGTAGGTCACAAGCCGAATGATATTCTTTGGTACCATGCAGAGAACCTTCTAGCGACAGGATGCTAATTAGGCAGCAGCTCCATATCTCTGTGTTTAGTGAGATAAGTGAACGGTGTCTTCAGCAATAGGACCTTACACCAATTGTGTAGAGTAACCAATAACCTTGGCAATAATCTTTGGCGCTTGTGGGATCCATGGGACCTTTCTGGCCAACAACTCCAATGTAACCCATTCTTGGCAGTGGAGTTTTTAGCTGTTAGTAAAGATGTGTGTTTGAGGCATTTTCTTCTCCCATTAAATAGTGGCTCTGCTTAGATTCCTTTAGTATATGCATACATTTAAGGAAGCTTCTGCAGTCTTAGGTTTCCCTGTGGTTTTTTGAAAGGCTATTAGTGTCAGTTGTCCTTACATTTCCTCCTTACCCTTCTTTCCCATTGTCTTCCCTATTGGATTCTAATTTAGTACTACTCTTGTCTCTCTATAACAATATATTCTATTTCTCCCTTCCTTGGAAGTGCCCTCTGCCATGCCTGATCCCTTACTAACTAACTAATCTCTGTGATTGTTTGGATTGAGGCACACGTGCCAAACATGTAAATGCTAACATCCACATATAAGAGAAAACATGCAACATTGATCTTTTTGGGTCTGGGTTACCTCACTAGGAATGAGTGTTTCTAGTGCTATTCATTTACCCTTGCAAATCTCATATGTTAGTTTTCTTAAAAACTAAATAATACTCCATTGTGTATTATTTTTATTAACTTTTTATCAGTTGATGAACACATGGGCTTAATATGATTACCTCCAGTTCATCTGTTCTTTATTACATGGTTTCTTCCTTCCTTTTTTCTACCTGTCTATCTGTCTGTCTATATCTATCTATCTATCTATCTATCTATCTATCTATCTATCTATCTATCTATCTATCTCTCTATCTCTCTATCTATAACACAGTAATTAAAGAGACCAATGACAAAAGCAATAGGCAGGTACATGGAAGGGTTAAAGGGAGAAACAGGAAAAGATGATGTAATTATATCACAATCTCAAAAAAAGTTACTTAAAAAGATTGCTGAGAATTCTGCAAAGCTAAATTCATTTAACAACATTTTAGGAAACTCAGTTCAGGAACATCACTTTAAAAAATCATTTTTTAAAGTTTTATTTTTTTCACCTCTACATCTTTTTACTTACTTATTTTTGTATGTTTTTGATCATTTTCTTTTTTTTACTGTATTTTTATTGGATATTTTTAAAATTTACATTTCAAATGCTATCCCCTTGCCAGTTTCCCCTCCTGAAACATGCTATCCCATCTCCTCTCCTCCTGCTTCTGTGAAGGTGCTCCCCCACCCACAAAATCCCTCTTTCCCACCTCCCCACACTGACATTCCCCTACACTGGGGCATGGAGCCTTGACAGGACCAAGGGCCTCTCCTCCCATAGATGCCTGGCAAGACCCATCCTCTGTTACATATGCAGCTGGAGTCATAGGTCAATTCCTGTGTACTTTTTGGATGATAGTTTAGTCCCTGGGAGCACTGGGGGATCTGGTTGGTTGATATTGTTGTTCTTCTTATGGGGTTGCAAACCCCTTCAGCTCCTTCAGTTCTCTAATTCCTGCATTGGGGACCCCATTCTCAGTTCAGTGGTTGGCTGCTAGCATCCACCTCTATATTTGCCGGGCTCTGACAGAGCCTCTTGGGAGACAGCTATATCAGGCTTCTGTCAGCATGCACTTCTTGGCATCCACAATACTGTCTGGGTTTTTTGCTGTATATGGGATGGATATGCAGGCGGAGCAGTCTCTGGATGACCTTTCCTTCAATCTCTGCTCCACACTTTGTCTCCGTATTTCCTCCTGTGAGTATTTTTGTCCCTCCTTCTAAGGAGGATTGAAGCATCCACACTTTGGTCTTCCTTCTTCTAGAGCTTCATGTGGCCTGTGAATTTTTTCTTAAGTATTCCAAGCTTTTGGGCTAATATCCACTTATCAGTGAGCACATACCTTGTGTGTGTGTGTGTGTGTGTGTGTGTGTGTGTGTGTGTGTGATTAGGTTACCTCACTAAGGATATCTCCAGTTCCATCCATTTGCCTGTGAATTCCATGAAGTCATTGTTTTTGATAGCTGAGTATTATTCCATTGTGTAGATGTACTACATTTTCTGTATCCATTCCTCTGTTGAAGGGCATCTGGGTTCTTTCCAGCTTCTGGTTATTATAAATAAGACTGCTATGAACATAGTGGAACATGTGTCCTTGTTATATGTTAGGGCATCTTTTGGGTATATGCCCAAGAGAGGTATAGCTGGATCCTCAGGCAGTTCAATGTCCAATTTTCTGAGGAACCTCCAGACTGATTTCCACAGTAGATGCAGTCACACCAATGGAGGAGTGTTCCTCTTTCTCCACATCCTCACCTGAATCTGTTGTCACCCGAGTTTTTGTTTTTGTTTCTGTTGTTTTAATCTTAACCATTCTGGTGTGAAGTGGAATCTCAGGGTTGTTTTGATTTGTATTTCCCTGATGACTAAGGATGTTGAACATTTCTTTAGGTGCTTCTGGGTCATTCCATATTCTTCAGTTGAGAATTCTTTGTAGCTCTGTAGTCCATTTTTAATAGCATTACTTGATTCTGTGGAGTCTAACTTCTTGAGTTCTTAGTACATATTGAATATTAGCCCTCTATTGGATGTAGGATTGGTAAAGATCTTGTCCCAATCTGTTAGTTGCTGTTTTGTCCTAATGATAGTGTCCTTTGCCTTACAAAAGCTTTGCTATTTTATGAGGTCCCATTTGTCAAATCTTGACCTTAGAGTATAAGCCACTGGTGTCCTGTTCAGGAAATTTTCCCCTGCGCCCATGTGTTCAAGGCTTTCCCCCACTTTCTGTTCTATTAGTTTCAGTGTATCTGATTTTATGTGGAGGTCCTTGATCCACTTGGACCTGAACTTTGTACAAAGCAATAAGAATGGGTCACTTTGCATTCTTCTACATGCTGTCCTCCAGTTGAATCAGCACCATTTGTTGAAAATGCTCTTTTTTTCCACTGGATGGTTTTAGCTCCTTCGTCAAAGATCAAGTGATCATAGGTGTGTGGGTTCATTTCCGGGTCTTCAATTGATTCTGGTTCTTCATTGATCTACCTGCCTGTCTCTATACCAATAACACATAATTTTTTATCATTATTGCTCTGTAATACAGCTGGAGGTTGGGGATGGTGATTCCCCCAGAAATTCTTTTATTGTTGAGAATAGTTTTCGATATCCTGAGGGGTTTTTTTTGTTGTTATTCCAAATGAATTTGAGAATTGCTCTTTCCAACTCCGTGAAGAATTGACTTGGAATTTTGATGGGGATTGCACTGAATCTGTAGATTGCTTTTGGCAAGATGGCCATTTTCACTATATTCATCCTGCCAATGGTTTCTGCCTTTCTTATGGCTAAATAATGCTCTCTCCTCTCCTCTCCTCTCCTCTCCTCTCCTCTCCTCTCTCTCGTTCTCTCTCTCTCTCCCTCCCTCTCTCTCTCTCTCTCTCTCTCTCTCTCTCTCTCTTTGTGTTTGTGTGTGTGTGCAGGTGTGTGTACGTGTCACATTTTGTTTATGTAGCCATATGCTGAAAGGTGCTAAATTTTTAAAATGTATTTATTGGGCACTTGAATTTCTTTTAAGACCTGTTTTTCCAGTTTATTTTCCCATTTATTTATTGGTTTATCTATTTTTTTACTGTTTTTGTTTGTGTGGGTTTTTTTTAGTTTTATATATTCTGGTTATTAATCTCCAAGTGGATAAATAGCAAACAAAAGATTTCCTCCTACTGTGTAGGTGTCTTTCCACTCTGTAGTTACTTTACTTGCTCTACCAAACTTTTCATGGATACAGGTCCCTCAATCAATCACTTTTGTCAGCTACTGGAGTCATTTTATCTTAAAACCTCCCAACTCCCTATCCACTTCATGCTTTCTATTGAAACTTTCAAAGTTCAAGGCTTATATTATATTGTAGGAGCTCTATTTGAAGAAATGCTGCTTGCCCCACATTCTTGTTGGAATAGCATCTGATCCTATGCAGAAAAATGCGGGTACAGTGCCTGGATCTGGATGAGACTATCCAGAAGTTTTTGAGAATACCATATCAATTTATTTTAGTCAATTTACCTCCCTTTGCTATTCAAGAGCGACAAGTGACTTTCTTCTAAGTCACACCTTAATTGATAGTGTTTTTCCCATAAAGACATGTAAAAAATAATGTTGTCTATGTGACAGGAGCAGTGGTTCTCATGGACAGTCTCATGGTCCTGGTCTATCACCAAGCTCTTGTGGGTACATTGTTTTTTGTGAGCAGTTCTAGCTAGAGGATCTTTGGGAAATAATTTTTGGATCAAAGCATAGGAAAGCCAGCTCTTAGTTTCCAGATGCTTTCTTTGCACCATGGTAAATGCTGAAGCCTTCCACAGAAAAGATGGAGCCCTATTCTCCATGTGACTGCCATGTGACAGCAAAACTAAGGCTCCAACTGACTTACACTGTTGCATGAAATCAATGTCTGTTAGACAATTCCCTGGAGTCTGAGGACTGCTGTGACCACATCACAGCCACCTGCAACACACAGTGACCTCTCACATCTATTGAAATAAAATCAGTGGTGTGCTGATAAATGTTAGCCAACCAATGTGTAGGCTAGTTTATGTCAAGGTGATAAAGGCTAGAGTCATTCGAGAAGAAAAACTCAACTGAGACAATGTCTCTATTAGATTTGCTCATAGGCCAATTCTGCAGTGCATTTTCTTAATTAGTGATTGATATGAGAGGGCCCAGCCCACTGGGCATAATGAGGATATTGCTGCCTCTGGACAGGTGATCCTGAGTTGTATTAGAAAGCAAGCTGAGCAAGGCAGTAGCAGTACTACTCTGTGGCTATTACCCTGCTTCCTTCTGGCCTCCAGGTTCCTGTCCTGAGTTCCTGCACTGGCTTCAGTCAGTGATGGGTTTATATCAGAACATGTTCATGAATAGAGTCATGTGAGAAGAATTCTGAGTGTTTGGGAGAACACTCCAAGAAAACAATAGTCTTGGGACCTCAGTTTCTTTAAAAATGTATTTTAATATTCCTTCCAGGTTAGCAGATAGGAATGAGTTTATTTCAAATTATTAATTATTGCTTGCTGATACAATTCAATTACATGTTTAACCTATCCTTTTTATGCTCCTATGGAAAAACACGTTTTTGCCACGTGTGTCCTTGTGATTATATACAGTTTGAATTCATGAGAATTTTACTCATGTGACCCTTATTTACTCTCAAAGTAGAAATTATCTGAGCGTCAGAAAAAATTTGGTTATTACATGAGACTTTGGTCTGCCTCATTTACTGGCTCGCAGGTCCTACTGCCTCTAGAATGGTGAGAGACTTGTAAACTATAAGGTGAAATAAACTTTTTACTCTTCGAGTTGCTTTGGCCATGGCATTTTATCACAGCAATAGAAACTCTAACTAGAACACCAGTTCTCATGAGATGACAGAGCCCTTGGTTTACACCACTTAAGTATTTTATGGCCTACTACACCAACCATAATTACCTTCAAGTCACCAATGTGCTGTTACTAACTTAACAGTTGTCTTGTAAGAATCAGTTACAAACTGGCCTAACACAACACCAGACACACACCACAGATGTTTCTCTAAGCTTCTCTCATTCATCAAAGCTCAACTTGATTGGGTATATCTCTCAATGTGTTACTTTTGGCCATGACCTTACAGGAACTTACTTTTATATGCACTTATTGGTAAGTCAGTGGAATGTTTCCAACAGCAACGAAGGGGGGAAGAAACAGTAGAGTGTCAGATCTTAAACAGTGTAAGCAATCAACACTGTTCCTTTTGTCACTGAAATTAAAAGAAACAAATAAAAAAGCCCATGACATAGCTATTAACAGCTGTATCAGTTCTTTGAAGACAAATGAGCATTGTTTAGTCATTTTACATAATATGGCAGTTTTTATTTAGAAACACTTTCTTTTTTTTAATTAGGTAGTCTTCTTTTTTATCTTTATTAACTTGAGTATTTCTTATCTACATTTCGATTATTATTCCCCTTCCCGGTTTCTGGGCCAACATCCCCCTAACCCTTCGCCCTCACCTTCTATATGGGCTTCCCCTCCCCATCCTACCCCCATTATGGCCCTCCCCCAACAATGACGTTCACTGGGGGTTCAGTCTTAGCAGGACCCAGGGCTTCGCCTTACACTGGTGACCTTACTAGGATATTCGTTGCTACCTATGAGGTTGGAGCCCAGGGTCAGTCCATGTATAGTCTTTAGGTAGTGGCTTAGTCCCTGGAAGCTCTGGTTGGTTGGAATTGCTGTTCATATGGGGTCTCAAGCCCCTTCAAGCTCTTTCAGTCCTTTCTCTGATTCCTTCAACGGGGGTCCCGATCTCAGTTCAGTGGATTGCTACTAGCATTCGCCTATGTATTTGCTGTATTCTGGCTGTGTCTCTCAGGAGAGGTCTACATCCGTTTCCTGTCAGCCTGCACTTCTTTGCTTCATCCATCTTGTCTAATTGGGTGGCTATATATGTATGTCCCACATGTGGGGCAGGCTCTGAATGGGTGTTCCTTCTGCCTCTGTTCTAAACTTTGCTTCTTTATTCCCTCCCAAGGGTATTCTTGTTCCCCTTTTAAAGAAGGAGTGAAGCATTCACATTTTGGTCATCCTTCTTGAGTTTCATGTGTTAGAAACACTTTCTAATGATCACTTGAGAGATTCATTCTTTTACGACTCATGTGTAACATATTATACTATTTTCCATTTGAAATAATGACAAAAATTCCAGTAGTCAGCTTTTTCCATATCAATCTTTTATTTTCAGCACTGCTGATGCTGAGAAATATAAAACTGGGACATTGACCTCATGAGTTGAAATGCGTTACCTTTAATGACATCTATTTTGCCTAGTTGGGAAACTTTTTAATAACTCTTGGTACTTAGCTATAGCCCAGATGGACAATAGTATTGGAGAGCTTGGTTGTGGATAAGCTTAGCACAATTTAAAATATAAGAAACCACTATTAGTTACTGTCTGTCCTGAGATGAGAAACAGGATGGAATCCAATTCCTTCTGAACCACTGAAGCAAAACTGCTAAGTGAGTCTCCAAAGGATGCTAGTGCCCTTCATTCCTCTGTTCCTTCAACACCCTTTCTTTTGGACCACCAAGACTTTCATTGTGAACTGATAAATCTGGTCAGTTAAAATGAGACTTAGTCCATTCTTGGAACTCCTCACAAGGGACACTTTCCCCTATGTGTATTATATCTTGGCTATAGTCAGAATGTGGAAGGATTGTAAAGCCATTTAAGCAAACTGTCCCACACAATAATCTGTCCTCCTAGCACAAAATCTTATATTTCTCTGAAAGATCTCTTTTCCACAGTAGCTCAGAAATATGGTTTTAAAAAGTTCCTTGAAGAAGGTCATCTCCTAAATTCTCCACTATTGTAGCCCTTAGAGGAGACTGAAGTAGAGGTTAAAGGCCTGGGAGAAAAATGTTATTGCTTCCTCCTAGGAAAACAGTGCAAGCCACGTGAGTAAGAAGAGACAGGCTTGGGGCAAGCATCCTTACCCACCGAGCAGGCCCACTAGCTCATGGCATGTTAGTTGTTCTTTTGGAAGACTTCAAGTTTGTTGATTAATAAAAAAAAAAAAAAACCTCTAATGGCTTATAAGGAAATTAAAACAAAGTAAGTTGCTAGCAAGGCATAATTTAAAAAACACAATTCAAATAAAATCTGTAACTATAATCTTGGTGTTTAAAGCTTGCTTGCTTCACTGCAGATTTATAGTCTATGCAAACACCATTTGCAGGAACACAGTGCTGTTTGCAAGTGGTGTTAACAGGAGTTCTTTCTTTCATCCTAAAGAATGGGAACACAGGGAAGTTCCTATGTGGTGTTACTCTCAGAAGTTAAAGCTACTATTTGTAGTGCATTCCGAGAAAGTCTCCACACTTTCAGGGAAAATATGTTGTTCTTTTTCTTTCACTTTCTAGTCTTTACCAAAATTTTAATTCTTTGCAATGGAGCCGA